>NW_027273043.1:0-108217 GCF_040938485.1 Diadema antillarum
GCCTATTGCGATCAGGACTCGAATCATTGATGAAAAAAAAATCGGATCACCTTAATTTGTCAGTAATGACAAATTACAATCTCTAGTTTTTCTTTATTTCTCCCCAAAAGTTGTGCAGAGGTTAGCTCAGAAAGTGCATTGCCTATCAATGTCAAACTTATACCATATATGTATGGTGACCCAAAGACGACAAATCTTGTAAAATCATTGTGATCAGTCAACCGTGACGTCACTATGACGTCATTATATGAAAACACATTTTCATTCATATCTCATTAATGGAATTGAATTTTTCAATCAAATTTACGTCACATATAGTTCAAGTCAAGCGCATTCTACTCACATTCTCAAAATTCATCTATATCTTAAAACGGGCGCGTACGCGCGCGTTGAAATATTTGTATGCTCAAATCGAGCTCAAATTTTTTTTGCACACGTTTCAGACCATTTGGAGCATTTTTTGAAAAATTGAAAAAATTGGACGGACGCGTACGCGCGCGCTCATATACGCACGCACAGCCCATATGCAATAGAAATTTCCCGTTTTTTCACACTTATCGGCTGCCTGAAATGTCAAGGAATATTTCTACCAAGTTTCAAGTCAATCCGACTCAATATGAGGTCATACGGGCCCGTCAAAGTTGAAATTCCGCGCGCGCGTCAATGGCGATATACAGTACAACTATGCCAAAAAACTGCCAATTTTAAATCCGATTTTACTCGTCAGGATGGACGGTGACCCTCCATTTTCTGTACATATTTTGAAAGCTGATGAGTTGTACATGTCATTTCATGGGGTGGCAATGCTGACAAAATGATGAAAAGATATCAAATTTCTTAATAAAGTAAAAAAAGTAAATTTTCAAAATGACGTCATCAAATTTCAAGTTCATTCGAGCGTATCTCACTAGTCCTTTGTCAATTTTCACCCAGATTTCAGTATGATGTAGCTCATTTAAAGTTCTTTCAAACCTAAAATTACAATATTTTGATTGGATAACGGTATCACCTCGTAAAAATGGATTAAAAGTAATCTCGTCAAATTTAACCAGTTTACGTGTTATCTCTATGGGAGTGCAGTTTTTCTGGAAATGAAAATTGACATGACTATCTTTATCGAGCACTAGCTCACTTAAGCTTCGGTAAATTTCTCCCAGATTTTAATATGTTGTAGCTGAGACTTTACCCTACCGTAAGTGTGCCCTTTGTTTTTTCATACGATGTCGGAATCACGTCAAAAAATTGGGTTGAAATTCAGGCTTATCTTCGATGTATTGAGATATTTCTTTCTTTCTGCAACTTTCTTTGCAATAACTCAAGAAAAACGGCCTCTATCACTCCTATATTTTGCACATGTTTAGTTCATGTCACGTACATTATTTCATAAAATAACAACTACTTGATCGGACACCATCTAGGGTATGTAAAGTAGGGTCAAAGGTCATAAGTGTTTCACCCTGTATCTTAGTGAATACATGTCCTATCTTTCCCATATTTTGCACACGCAAAGACCATGTTACAAGGATCATTTCACAAAATAACCACTTTTTACTCAGATGCCATCTTGTCGTTGCAAATTGAGGTCAAAGGTCATATGTACTTCTTTTTGTATCTTCGTTATGACGTGTTATCTCTATGGGAGGGAATTTTCTTTAATGTGAAAATTGACATGATTGTCTTTATCGAGCACTAGCTCACTTACCCTTCGGTGAATTTCTCCCAGATTTTAATATGTTGTAGCTGAGACTTTGCGCTATCGTTTTGTTTCCTTCCTTTTTTCATACGATGTCGGGATTACGATAAAAAATTGGTTGAAATTAAAGCTTATCTTCTATGTATTGAGATATTTCTTTCTTTCTGCAACTCTCTTTGCAATAACTCAAGAAAAACACGCCCTATCACCCCCATATTTTGCATATGTTTAGTTCATGTCTCGTACATTATTTCATAAGATAACAACTACTAGATCAGACAACATCTTGGGTATGTAAATTAGGGTCAAAGGTCATAAATGTTTCATCTTGTATCTTAGTGAATACCTGTCCTATCTTTCCCATATTTTCCACACGTATAGACGATGTCGCGAGAATCATTTCACAAAATAACCACTATTTCATCAGATGCAATCTTGGGAGTGCAAAGGTGGGTCAAAGGTCATATGTATTCATTGCTGTATCTTCGTTATTCAGTGTATACAGAATTTGGTACCAAAGATGGCAGATATGACTCCCTTTTCTAAATGAGAATGCAAACATCACACGGCCAATGTCTCTAAACACAGATGAAACTTGTATGGTCATGCCTATTGCGATCAGGACTCGAATCATTGATAAAAGAAAAATCGGATCACCTTAATTTGTCAGTGATGACAAATTACAATCTCTAGTTAGGTGATCCGAGTATCCTCTCGGATCACCTATTGTATCTGTACGGATTCTTTCTTCTTCTTCTTCTTCTTCTTTCTTTATTTCTCCCCAAAAGTTGTGCAGAGGTTAGCTCAGAAAGTACTATGCCTATCAAGTTCAAACTTATACCATGTATGTATCGTGTCCCAAAGACGGCAATCGAACTAAAATCAAAGTGATCAGTCGACCGTGACGTCACTATGACGTCATTATGTGAAAACACATTCTCAATCATATCTCATTAATGGAATGAAGTTTTTCAATGAAATTTACGTCACATATATTTCAAGTTATGCGCATTCTACTCATATTCTCAAAATTCACATTTTCTCTTGGTACGTGCGCGTACGCGCGCGTTGAAATATTTGTATGCTCAAATCGAGCTCAAATTTTTTTTGCACACGTTTCAGACCATTTAGAGCATTTTTTGAAAAATTGAAAAAATCGGACGGACGCGCACGCGCGCGCGCATATACGCACGCACAGCTCATATGCAATAGAAATTTTCAGTTTTTTCACACGGATCGGATGTCCACAATGTCAAGGAATATTTCTATCAAGTTTCAAGTCGATCCGACTCAATATGACATCATACGGGCCCGTCAAATTCAAAATTCCGCGCGTGCGTCAATGGGGATACACTGTGCAACTATGCCAAAAAACCGCCAATTTTAAATCGGATTTTACTCGTCAGGATGGACGATGACCCCCCATTTTCTTGACATATTCTAAAAGCTGATGAGTTGTACATGTCATTTCATGGGTTGGCGATACTGAAAAAATGATTAAAAGATATCAAATTTCTTAATAAAGTAAACAAAGTAAATTTTCCAAATGACGTCATCAAATTTCAAATTCACTCGAGCGTATCTCACTTAAATTTCGCCAATTTTCACCCAGATTTCAGTATGTTGTAGCTTATGAAATGTTCTTTCATCAATGTGATAACAACATTTTGATTGGATAACGTCATCACCTCGTAAAAATGGATTGAAAGTATCCTTGTAAAATTTCACCAGTTTACGTGTTATCTCTATGGGAGAGCAGTTTTTCTGGCAGTGAAAATTGACATGACTCTCTTTTTCGAGCACTAGCTCACTTATGCTTCGGTGAATTTCTCCCAGATTTTAGTATGGTGTAGCTGAGACTTTGGGCTATCGTAAGTGTGACCTCCATTTTTTCATACAACGTTGGTATCACATCGAAAAACTTGGTTGAAAAATTGCATGTGGCTTCGATGCAGCGTCATTTTGCTTAATACACAGGGCCTATGGAGCATGAAATAGGTCATTGCATAGCGCATCCGACTCGTAATCCTAAGGTCCCTGGTTCGATGCTCACCCCTGCCAGTTTTTTGTTGTTTTTTTTTGAACACTTTTTTTCCTTTTTTTTTTCTTTAGTTAGTCTTAATCTCCTTTCCTAACTTTATCTTTTTCTGATTTTTTCATGCTTCTCCTTCAAATTTCTATAAAAATAACATAATTAGGTGATCCGAGTATCCTCTCGGATCACCTTCTGTATCTGTACTGATTCTTTATTCTTCTTTCTTTATTTCTTTATTTCTCCGCAAAAGTTGTGCAAGAGTTAGCTCAGAAAGTGCATTGCCTATCAATGTCAAACTTATACCATATATGTATCATGTCCCAAAGACGACGGGTCAAGTAAAATCGTAGTGATCAGTCGACCGTGACGTCACTATGACGTCATTATATGAAAACACATTTTCATGCATATCTCATAAATGGAATGGAATTTTTTAATGTAAATTACGTCACATATATTTCAAGTCAAGCGGGTTCTACTCATTTTCTCAAAAATTCATATTTATCTTAACACGCGCGCGTACGCGCGCGTTGAAATATTTGTATGCTCAAATCGAGCTCAAAATTTTTTTGCACACGTTTCAGATCATTTGGAGCATTTTTTGAAAAATTGAAAAAATTGGACGGACGCGTACGCGCGCGCACATATTCGCACGCACAGCTAGTATGCAATAGAAATTTTCAGTTTTTTTACACGGATGGGATGTCCAAAATGTCAAGGAATATTTCTACCAAGTTTCAAGTCGATCCGACTCAATATGACGTCATACGGGCCCGTCAAACTCAAAATTCCGCGCGTGCGTCAATGGGGATACACAGTGCAACTATGCCAAACAACCGCCAATTTTAAATCGGATTTTACTCGTCAGGATGGACGGTGACCCCCCATTTTCTTGACATATTCTGAAAGCTGATGAGTTGTACATGTTATTTCATGGGTTGGCTATGCTGACAAAATGATTAAAAGATATCAAATTTCGTAATAAAGTAAAAAAAGTAAATTTTCAAAATGACGTCATCAAATTTCAAGTTCATTCGAGCTTATCTCACTAATCCTTTGCCAATTTTCACCCAAATTTCAATATGTTGTAGCTTATGAAATTCTCTTTCATAAATGTGATTAAACAATTTTGATTTGATGACGACATTACCTCGAAAAAATGGATTGAAGGTAACCTTGTCAAATTTGACCAGCTTACGTGTAATCTCTATGGGAGTGCAATTTTTATGGAAATGAAAATTGACATAACTATCTTTATCGAGCACTAGCTCACTTATGCTTCGGTGAATTTCTCTAAGATTTTAATATGTTGTAGCTGAGATGTACGGCTATCGTAAATGTGCCCTTCGTTTTTTCATACGCTGTCGGAATCACGTGAAAAAACGTGGTTGAAATTGAAGTTTATCTTAGATGTATTGAAATATTTCTTTCTTTTTGCAACTTTCTTTGCAATAACTCAAGAAAAACAGCCCCTATCACCTTCATATTTTGCACATGTTTAGTTCATGTCATGAAAATTATTTCATAAAATTACAACTACTTGATCAGACGCCATCTTGGGTATGTAAATTAGGGTCAAAGGTCATAGATGTTTCATCCTGTATCTTGGTGAATACATGTCCTATCCTTCCCATATTTTGCACACGTCAAGACCATGTTACAGGGATCATTTCATAAAATAACCACTTTTTGCTCAGATGCCATCTTGTTTGTGCAAAGTGGGGTCAAAGGTCATATGTACTTCTTTTTCTATCTCTGCTATGACGTGTTGTCTCTATGGGAGGGAATTTTTTAGATGTGAAAATTGACATGACTCTTTATATCGAGCACTATCTTACTTATGCTTCGGTGAATTTCTCTCAGATTTTAATATGTTGTAGCTGAGACTTTGCAGTATCAGGACTCGAATGATTGATTAAAAAAAAGATCGGATCACCTTAATTTGTCAGTGATGACAAATTACAATCTCTAGTTCTTCTTCTTCTTCTTCTTCTTCTTTATTTCTCCTCAAAAGTTGTGCAGAGGTTAGCTCAGAAAGTCCACTGCCTGTCAATTTCAAAATTATATCATGTATGCATCATGTCCCAAAGACGGCAAATCTAATGTATCATTGTGATCAGTCGACCGTGACGTCACTATGACGTCATTATATGAAAACACATTCTCAATCATATCTCATTAATGAAATAGAATTTTTCAATGAAATTTACGTCACATATATTTAAAGTTATGCGCATTCTACTCATGTTCTCAAAATTCATATTTTCTCTTAAAACGTGCGCGTACGCGCGCGTTGAAATATTTGTATGCTCCAATCGAGCTCAAAATTTTTTTGCACACGTTTCAGACCATTTGGAGCATTTTTTGAAAAATTGAAAAAATTGGACGGACGCGTACGCGCGCGCGCATATACGCACGCACAGCTCATATGCAATTGAAATTTCCAGTTTTTTCACTTTGATCGCATGTCTGAAATGTCAAGGAATATTTATACCACGTTTCAAGTCAATCCGACTCAATATGACGTCATACGGGGCCGTCAAAGTTGAAATTCCGCGCGCGCGTCAATGGCGATATACAGTGCAACTATGCAAAAAAACTGCCAATTTTAAATCCGATTTTACTCGTCAGGATGGACAGTGACCCCCCATTTTCTTTACATATATTGAAAGCTGATGAGTTGTACATGTCATTTCATGGGTAGGCAATGCTGACAAAATGATTAAAAGATATCAAATTTCTTAATAAAGTAAAAAAAGTAAATTTTCAAAATGACGTCATCAAATTACAAGTTTACTCGAGCGTATCTCACTTATCCTCTGCCAATTTTCTCCCATATTTCAGTATGTTGTAGCTTATGAAATGTTCTTTCATTAATTTAAAAACAACATTTTGATTGGATGACGTCATCGCCTCGTAAAAATGGATTGAATGTATCCTTGTAGAATTTGACCAGTTTACGTGTTATCTCTATGGGAGAGCAGTTTTTCTGGCAGTGAAAATTGACATGACTCTCTTTTTCGAGCACTAGCTCACTTTTGCTTCGGTGAATTTTTCCCAGATTTTAGTATGTTGTAGCTGAGACTTTGGGCTATCGTAAGTGTGCCCTTCATTTTTTCATACGACGTCGGCATCACGTCGAAAAACTTGGTTGAAAATGGCACGTGGCTTCGATGCAGCGTCATTTTGCTTAATACACAGGGCCTATGGAGCATGAAATAGGTCATTGCGTAGCGCATCCGACTCGTAATCCTAAGGTCCCTGGTTCGAGGCTCACCCCTGCCAATATTTTTTTTCCATTTTTTTAAACACTTTTTTTCTTCTTTTTCTTTAGTTAGTCTTAATCTCCCTTCCTAACTTTATCTTTTTCTGATTTTTTTATGCTTCTCCTTCAAATTTCTATAAAATAACATATTTTTTTCTTTATTTTTCTTTCTTTCTACTACTTTCTGTGCAATAGATGAACAACAACAATGGCTATCAATCCCATATTTTGCACATGTTTAGTTCATGTCACGTACATTATTTCATAAAATAACAACTACTTGATCAGACACCATCTTGGGTATGTAAATTAGGGTCAAAGGTCATAAATGTTTCATCCTGTATCTTGGTGAATACATGTCCTATCTTTCCCATATTTTGCACACACAAAGACCATGTAACAAGGATCATTTCACAAAATAACCACTTTTTGCTCAGACGCCATCTTGGGTGTGCAAAGTGAGGTCAAAGGTCATATGTACTTCTTTCTGTATTTTCGTTAGGACGTGTTATCTCTATGGGAGGGATTTTTTTTTAATGTGAAAATCGACATGCTTTTCTTTATCGAGCACTAGCTCTCACTTACCCTTCGGTGAATTTCTCCCAGATTTTATGTTGTACCTAAGACTTTGCATTTTGCATCTTGGTGAATACCTGTCCTATCTTTGCCATATTTTGCACACGAATATAGACGATGTCGCAAGAATCATTTCACAAAATAACCACTTTTTCCTCAGATGCCATCTTGGGAGTGTAAAGGTGGGTCAAAGGTCATATGTATTCGTTGCTGTATCTTCGTTATTCAGTGTATACAGAATTGGTACCAAAGATGGCAGATATGACTCCCTTTTCTAAATGAGAATCCAAACCTCACACGGCCAATGTCTCTAAACACAGATGAAACTTGTATTGTCATGCCTATTACGATCAGGACTCGAATCATTGATTAAAAAAAAAATCGGATCACCTTAATTTGTCAGTGATGACAAATTACAATCTCTAGTTCTTCTTTAGGTGATCCGAGTATCCTCTCGGATCACCTTCTGTATCTGTACTGATTCTTTTTAGGTGATCCGAGTATCCTTCGGATCACCTTCTGTATCTGTACGGATTCTTTCTTCTTCTTTGTTTCTTTATTTCTCCGCAAAAGTTGTGCAGAGGTTAGCTCAGAAAGTCCGCTGCCTATCAATTTCAAAATTATACCATGTATGCATCATGTCCCAAAGACGAAAAATCTAATGTATCATTGTGATCAGTCGACCGTGACGTCACTATGACGTCATTATATGAAAACACATTCTCAATCATATCTCATTAATGGAATGAAATTTTTCAATGAAATTTACGTCACATATATTTCAAATTATGCGCATTCTATTCATGTTCTCAAAATTCATATTTTCTCTTAAAACGTGCGCGTACGCGCGCGTTGAAATACTTGTATGCTCCAATCGAGCTCAAAATTTTTTTGCACACGTTTCAGACCATTTAGAGCATTTTTTGAAAAATTGAAAAAATCGGACGGACGCGTACGCGCGCGCGCATATACGCACGCACAGCTCATGTGCAATTGAAATTTCCAGTTTTTTCACTTTGATCGGATGTCTGAAATGTTAAGGAATATTTATACCAAGTTTCAAATCAATGCGACCCAATATGACGTCATACGGGCCCGTCAAAGTTGAAATTCTGCGCGCGCGTCAATGGCGATATACAGTGCAACTATGCCAAAAAACTGCTAATTTTAAATTCGATTTTACTCGTCAGGATGGACGGTGACCCCCCATTTTCTTTACATATTTTAAAACCTGATGAGTTGTACATGTCATTTCATGGGGTGGTAATGCTGACAAAATGATTAAAAGATAGCAAATTTCTTAATAAAGTAAAAAAAGTAAATTTTCAAAATGACGTCATCAAATTTCAAGTTCATTCGAGCGTATCTCACTAGTCCTTTGTCAATTTTCACCCAGATTTCAGTATGTTGTAGCTTATTTAATGTTCTTTCAAACATAAAATAACAAAATTTTGATTGAATAACGGTATCACCTCGTAAAAATGGATTGAAAGTAACCTTGTCAAATTTGACCAGTTTACGTGTTATCTCTATGGGAGTGCAGTTTTTCTGGAAATGAAAATTGACATGACTATCTTTATCGAGCACTAGCTCACTTACCCTTCAGTAAATTTCTCCCAGATTTTGATATGTTGTAGCTGAGACTTTACGCTAGCGTAAGTGTGCCCTTTGTTTTTTCATACGATGTCGGGATCACGTCAAAAATTTTGGTTGAAATTCAGGCTTATCTTCGATGTATTGAGATATTTCTTTCTTTCTGCAACTTTCTTTGCAATAACTCAAGAAAAACACGCCCTATCACTTCTATATTTTGCACATGTTTAGTTCATGTCACGTACATTATTTCATAAAATAACAACTACTTGATCGGACACCATCTTGGGTATGTAAATTAGGGTCAAAGGTCATAAGTGTTTCATCCTGTATCTTAGTGAATACATGTCTTATCTTTCCCATATTTTGCAAACGCAAAGACCATGTTACAAGGATCATTTCACAAAATAACCACTTTTTACTCAGATGCCATGTTGTCTGTGCAAATTGAGGTCAAAGGTCATATGTACTTCTTTTTGTTTCTTCGTTATGACGTGTTATCTCTATGGGAGGGAATTTTTTTAAATGTGAAAATTGACATGATTGTCTTTATCGAGCACTAGCTCACATACCCTTCGGTGAATTTCTCCCAGATTTTAATATGTTGTAGCTGAGACTTTGCGCTATTGTTAAATTTCATTTTGTTTTTCATACGATGTCGGGATCACGATAAAAAACTTGGTTGAAATTAAAGCTTATCTTCTATGTATTGAGATATTTCTTTCTTTCTGCAACTTTCTTTGCAATAACTCAAGAAAAACACGCCCTATCACCCCCATATTCTGCACATGTTTAGTTCATGTCACGTACATTATTTCATAAAATAACAACTACTTGATCGGAAAACATCTTGGGTATGTAAATTAGGGTCAAAGGTCATAAATATTTCATCTTGTATCTTGGCGAATACCTGTCCTATCTTTCCCATATTTTGCACACGTATAGACGATGTCGCAAGAATCATTTCACAAAATAACCACTTTTTCCTCAGATGCCATCTTGGGAGTGTAAAGGTGGGTCAAAGGTCGTATGTATTTGTTGTTGTATCTTCGTTATCTAGTGTATACGGAATTTGGTACCAAAGATGGCAGATATGACTCCCTTTTCTAAACGAGAATTCAAACATCACACGGCCAACGTTTTTAACAACAGACGAAACCTGTATGGTCATGCCTATTGCGATCAGGACTCGAATCATTGATGAAAAAAAAAATCGGATCACCTTAATTTGTCAGTAATGACAAATTACAATCTCTAGTTAGGTGATCCGAGTATCCTTCGGATCACCTTCTGTATCTGTACGGATTCTTTCTTCTTCTTTCTTTCTTTATTTCTCCGCAAAAGTTGTGCAGAGGTTAGCTCAGAAAGTCCGCTGCCTATCAATTTCAAAATTATACCATGTATGCATCATGTCCCAAAGACGACAAATCTAATGTATCATTGTGATCAGTGGACCGTGACGTCACTATGACGTCATTATATGAAAACACATTCTCAATCATATCTCATTAATGGAATGAAATTTTTCAATGAAATTTACGTCACATATATTTCAAATTATGCGCATTCTACTCATGTTCTCAAAATTCATATTTTCTCTTAAAACGTGCGCGTACGCGCGCGTTGAAATATTTGTATGCTCCAATCGAGCTCAAAATTTTTTTGCACACGTTTCAGACCATTTGGAGCATTTTTTGAAAAATTGAAAAAATCGGACGGACGCGTACGCGCGCGCGCATATACGCACGCACAGCTCATGTGCAATTGAAATTTCCAGTTTTTTCACTTTGATCGGATGTCTGAAATGTTAAGGAATATTTATACCAAGTTTCAAATCAATCCGACTCAATATGACGTCATACGGGCCCGTCAAAGTTGAAATTCCGCGCGCGCGTCAATGGCGATATACAGTGCAACTATGCCAAAAAACTGCCAATTTTAAATCCGATTTTACTCGTCAGGATGGACGGTGACCCCCCATTTTCTGTACATATTTTGAAAGCTGATGAGTTGTACATGTCATTTCATGGGGTGGCAATGCTGACAAAATGATTAAAAGATATCAAATTTCTTAATAAAGTAAAAAAAGTAAATTTTCAAAATGACGTCATCAAATTTCAAGTTCATTCGAGCATATCTCACTAGTCCTTAGTCAATTTTCACCCAGATTTCAGTATGATGTAGCTTATTTAATGTTCTTTCAAACATAGAATTACAATATTTTGATTGGATAACGGTATCACCTCGTAAAAATGGATTAAAAGTAATCTTGTCAAATTTGACCAGTTTACGTGTTATCTCTATGGGAGTGCAGTTTTTCTGGAAATGAAAATTGACATGACTATCTTTATCGAGCACTAGCTCACTTAAGCTTCGGTAAATTTCTCCCAGATTTTAATATGTTGTAGCTGAGACTTTACGCTACCGTAAGTGTGCCCTTCGTTTTTTCATACGATGTCAAAATCACGTCAAAAAATTGGGTTGAAATTCAGGCTTATCTTCGATGTATTGAGATATTTCTTTCTTTCTGCAACTTTCTTTGCAATAACTCAAGAAAAACGGCCTCTATCACTTCTATATTTTGCACATGTTTAGTTCATGTCACGTGAATTATTTCATAAAATAACAGCTACTTGATCGGACACCATCTTGGGTATGTAAATTAGGGTCAAAGGTCATAGGTGTTTCACCCTGTATCTTAGTGAATACATGTCTTATCTTTCCCATATTTTGCACACGCAAAGACCATGTTACAAGGATCATTTCACAAAATAATCACTTTTTACTCAGATGCCATCTTGTCTGTGCAAATTGAGGTCAAAGGTCATATGTACTTCTTTTTGTATCTTCGTTATGACGTGTTATCTCTATGGGAGGGAATTTTCTTTAATGTGAAAATTGACATGATTGTCTTTATCGAGCACTAGCTCACTTACCCTTCGGTGAATTTCTCCCAGATTTTAATATATTGTAGCTGAGACTTTGCGCTATCGTTTCATTTCCTTCGTTTTTTCATACGATGTCGGAATTACGATAAAAAATTGGTTGAAATTAAAGCTTATCTTCTATGTATTGAGATATTTCTTTCTTTCTGCAACTTTCTTTGCAATAACTCAAGAAAAACATGCCCTATCACCCCCATATTTTGCACATGTTTAGTTCATGTCTCGTACATTATTTCATAAAATAACAACTACTAGATCGGACAACATCTTGGGTATGTAAATTAGGGTCAAAGGTCATAAATGTTTCATCTTGTATCTTAGTGAATACCTGTCCTATCTTTCCCATATTTTCCACACGTATAGACGATGTCGCGAGAATCATTTCACAAAATAACCACTATTTCATCAGATGCAATCTTGGGAGTGCAAAGGTGGGTCAAAGGTCATATGTATTCATTGCTGTATCTTCGTTATTCAGTGTATACAGAATTTGGTACCAAAGATGGCAGATATGACTCCCTTTTCTAAATGAGAATGCAAACATCACACGGCCAATGTCTCTAAACACAGATGAAACTTGTATGGTCATGCCTATTGCGATCAGGACTCGAATCATTGATAAAAAAAAATCGGATCACCTTAATTTGTCAGTGATGACAAATTACAATCTCTAGTTCTTCTTCTTCTTCTTCTTCTTCTTTATTTCTCCTCAAAAGTTGTGCAGAGGTTAGCTCAGAAAGTCCGCTGCCTGTCAATTTCAAAATTATATCATGTATGCATCATGTCCCAAAGACGGCAAATCTAATGTATCATTGTGATCAGTCGACCGTGACGTCACTATGACGTCATTATATGAAAACACATTCTCAATCATATCTCATTAATGAAATAGAATTTTTCAATGAAATTTACGTCACATATATTTAAAGTTATGCGCATTCTACTCATGTTCTCAAAATTCATATTTTCTCTTAAAACGTGCGCGTACGCGCGCGTTGAAATATTTGTATGCTCCAATCGAGCTCAAAATTTTTTTGCACACGTTTCAGACCATTTGGAGCATTTTTTGAAAAATTGAAAAAATCGGACGGACGCGTACGCGCGCGCGCATATACGCACGCACAGCTCATATGCAATTGAAATTTCCAGTTTTTTCACTTTGATCGCATGTCTGAAATGTCAAGGAATATTTATACCACGTTTCAAGTCAATCCGACTCAATATGACGTCATACGGGGCCGTCAAAGTTGAAATTCCGCGCGCGCGTCAATGGCGATATACAGTGCAACTATGCCAAAAAACTGCCAATTTTAAATCCGATTTTACTCGTCAGGATGGACGGTGACCCCCCATTTTCTTTACATATATTGAAAGCTGATGAGTTGTACATGTCATTTCATGGGTAGGCAATGCTGACAAAATGATTAAAAGATATCAAATTTCTTAATAAAGTAAAAAAAGTAAATTTTCAAAATGACGTCATCAAATTACAAGTTTACTCGAGCGTATCTCACTTATCCTCTGCCAATTTTCTCCCATATTTCAGTATGTTGTAGCTTATGAAATATTCTTTCATTAATGTAAAAACAACATTTTGATTGGATGACGTCATCGCCTCGTAAAAATGGATTGAATGTATCCTTGTAGAATTTGACCAGTTTACGTGTTATCTCTATGGGAGAGCAGTTTTTCTGGCAGTGAAAATTGACATGACTCTCTTTTTCGAGCACTAGCTCACTTTTGCTTCGGTGAATTTCTCCCAGATTTTAGTATGTTGTAGCTGAGACTTTGGGCTATCGTAAGTGTGCCCTTCATTTTTTCATACGACGTCGGCATCACGTCGAAAAACTTGGTTGAAAATGGCACGTGGCTTCGATGCAGCGTCATTTTGCTTAATACACAGGGCCTATGGAGCATGAAATAGGTCATTGCATAGCGCATCCGACTCGTAATCCTAAGGTCCCTGGTTCGAGGCTCACCCCTGCCAATATTTTTTTTTCATTTTTTTAAACACTTTTTTTCTTCTTTTTCTTTAGTTAGTCTTAATCTCCCTTCCTAACTTTATCTTTTTCTGATTTTTTATGCTTCTCCTTCAAATTTCTATAAAATAACATATTTTTTTCTTTATTTTTCTTTCTTTCTACTACTTTCTGTGCAATAGATGAACAACAACAATGGCTATCAATCCCATATTTTGCACATGTTTAGTTCATGTCACGTACATTATTTCATAAAATAACAACTACTTGATCAGACACCATCTTGGGTATGTAAATTAGGGTCAAAGGTCATAAATGTTTCATCCTGTATCTTGGTGAATACACGTCCTATCTTTCCCATATTTTGCACACACAAAGACCATGTAACAAGGATCATTTCACAAAATAACCACTTTTTGCTCAGACGCCATCTTGGGTGTGCAAAGTGAGGTCAAAGGTCATATGTACTTCTTTCTGTATTTTCGTTATGACGTGTTATCTCTATGGGAGGGATTTTTTTTTAATGTGAAAATCGACATGCTTTTCTTTATCGAGCACTAGCTCTCACCCTTCGGTGAATTTCTCCCAGATTTTATGTTGTACCTAAGACTTTGCATTTTGCATCTTGGTGAATACCTGTCCTATCTTTGCCATATTTTGCACACGAATATAGACGATGTCGCAAGAATCATTTCACAAAATAACCACTTTTTCCTCAGATGCCATCTTGGGAGTGTAAAGGTGGGTCAAAGGTCATATGTATTCGTTGCTGTATCTTCGTTATTCAGTGTATACAGAATTGGTACCAAAGATGGCAGATATGACTCCCTTTTCTAAATGAGAATCCAAACCTCACACGGCCAATGTCTCTAAACACAGATGAAACTTGTATTGTCATGCCTATTACGATCAGGACTCGAATCATTGATTTAAAAAAAATCGGATCACCTTAATTTGTCAGTGATGACAAATTACAATCTCTAGTTAGGTGATCCGAGTATCCTTCGGATCACCTTCTGTATCTGTACGGATTCTTTCTTCTTCTTTCTTTCTTTATTTCTCCGCAAAAGTTGTGCAGAGGTTAGCTCAGAAAGTCCGCTGCCTATCAATTTCAAAATCATACCATGTATGCATCATGTCCCAAAGACGACAAATCTAATGTATCAATGTGATCAGTTGACCGTGACGTCACTATGACGTCATTATATGAAAACACATTCTCAATCATATCTCATTAATGGAATAAAAATTTTCAATGAAATTTACGTCACATATATTTGAAGTTATGCGCATTTTACTCATGTTCTCAAAATTCATATTTTCTCTTAAAACGTGCGCGTACGCGCGCGTTAAAATATTTGTATGCTCCAATCGAGCTCAAATTTTTTTTGCACACGTTTCAGACCATTTGGAGCATTTTTTGAAAAATTGAAAAAATCGGACGGACGCGTACGTGCGCGCGCATATACGCACGCACAGCTCATATGCAATTGAAATTTCCCGTTTTTTTCACTTTGATCGGATGTCTGAAATGTCAAGGAATATTTCTACCAAGTTTCAACTCAATCCAACTCAATATGACGTCATACGGGCCCGTCAAAGTTGAAATTCCGCGCGCACGTCAATGGCGATGTACAGTGCAACTATGCCAAAAAACCATCAATTTTAAATCCGATTTTACTCGTCAGGATGGACGGTGACCCCCCATTTTCTTTACATATTTTGAAAGCTGATGAGTTGTACGTGTCATTTCATAGGGTGGCAATGTTGACAAAATGATTAAAAGATATCAAATTTCTTAATAAAGTAAAAAAAGTAAATTTTCAAAATGACGTCATCAAATTTCAAGTTTATTCGAGCGTATCTCACTAGTCCTTTGTCAATTTTCACCCATATTTCAGTATGTTGTAGCTTATTTAATGTTCTTTCAAACATAAAATTACAAAATTTTGACTGGATAACGGTATCACCTCGTAAAAATGGGTTGAAAGTAATCTTGTCAAATTTGACCAGTTTACGTGTTATCTCTATGGGAGTGCAGTTTTTTTGGAAATGAAAATTGACATGACTATCTTTATCGAGCACTAGCTCACTTACCCTTCGGTAAATTTCTCCCAGATTTAAATATGTTGTAGCTGAGACTTTACGCTACCGTAAGTGTGCCCTTCGTTTTTTCATACGTTGTCGGGATCACGTCAACAATTTTGGTTGAAATTCAGGCTTATCTTCTATGTATTGAGATATTTCTTTCTTTCTGCAACTTTCTTTGCAATAACTCAAGAAAAACGGCCTCTATCACTTCCATATTTTGCACATGTTTAGTTCATGTCACGTAAATTATTTCATAAAATAACGACTACTTGATCGGACACCATTTTGGGTATGTAAATGAGGGTCAAAGGTCATAAGTGTTTCATCCTGTATCTTAGTGAATGCATGTCCTATCTTTGCCATATTTTGCACACGCAAAGACCATGTTACAAGGATCATTTCACAAAATAACTACTTTTTACTCAGATGCCATCTTGTCTGTGCAAATTTTGGTCAAAGGTCATATGTACTTCTTTTTGTGTCTTGGTTATGACGTGTTATCTCTATGGGAGGGATTTTTTTTAATGTGAAAATTGACATGGTTGTCTTTATCCAGCACTAGCTCACTTACCCTTCGGTGAATTTCTCCCAGATTTTAATATGTTGTAGCTGAGACTTTGCGTTATCGTCAAGTTGCCCTTCGTTTTTTCATACGATGTCGGAATCACGATGAAAAAACTTGGTTGAAATTAAAGCTTATCTTCTATGTATTGAGATATTTCTTTTTTCTGCAACTTTCTTTGCAATAACTCAAGAAAAACACGCCCTATCACCCCCATATTTTGCACATGTTTAGTTCATGTCACGTACATTATTTCATAAAATAACAACTACTAGATCGGACAACATCTTGGGTATGCAAATTAGGGTCAAAGGTCATTTATGTTTCATCCTGTATCTTGGTGAATACATGTCCTATCTTTCTCATATTTTGCACACGTAAAGACCATGTTACAAGGATCACTTCATAAAATAATCACTTTTTGCTCAGATGCCATCTTGTCTGTGCAAAGTGGGGTCAAAGGTCATATGTACTTGTTTCTGTATCTTCGTTATGACGTGTTATCTCTATGGGAGAGAATTTTTCTAGATGTGAAAATTGACATGATTGTCTTTATCGAACACTAGCTCACTTACCCTTCAGTGAATTTCCCCCAGATTTGAATATGTTGTAGCTGAGACTTTGGGCTATCGATAATGTTCGCTCTGTTTTTTCATACGACGTCGTCATCACGTCAAAAAACTTGGTTGAAATTAATGCTTATCTTCGATGTATTGAGATATTTCTTTCTTTCTGCAACTTTCTTTGCAATAACTCAAGAAAAACAGCCCCAGGTGTCAAAGGTCACATGTACTTCTTTGTGTGTCTTCGTTATGACGTGTTATCTCATGGGAGGGAATATTTCTAGATGTGAAAATTGACATGATTGTCTTTATCGAGCACTAGCTCACTTATGCTTCCGTGAATTTCTCCCAGATTTTAATATGTTATAGCTGAGACTTTGGGCTATCGTAATGTGCCCTTTGTTTTTTTATGCGATGTCAGGATCACGTCAAAATACTTGGTTGAAAATAAAGCTTATCTTAGACGTTTTGAGATATTTCTTTTTTTCTGCAACTTTCTTTGCAATAACTCAAGAAAAACAGCTCCTATCATCCCCATATTTTGCACATATTTAGTTCATGTCACATACATTATTTCATAAAATAACAACTACTTGATCAGACACCATCTTGGGCATGTAAATTGGGTCAAAGGTCATCAATGTTTCATCCTGTGTCTTGGTGAATACTAGACAGAAAGATCCGTCTGTCCGGAGGACTCTTTTATGTTTTGCCATTAACGCTGTCGGAGGGGATCCGTGAAGCCAGACGCAGTCTCCGCGGAACATTCCCCGACGGACAGATACAGACCGATCTTTCGGTCAAGGTGAATACATGTCCTACCTCTTCCATATTTTGCACACGCAAAGACCATGTTACAGGGATCACTTCACAAAATAATCACTTTTTGCTTAGATGCCATCTTGTCTGTGCGAAGTGGGGTCAAAGGTCATATGTACTTCTTTGTGTATCTTCGTTGTGCCGTGTTATTTCTGTGGGAGGGAATTTTTCTAGATGTGAAAATTGACATGATTGTCTTAAATATCGAGCACTAGCTCACTTACCATTCGGAGATTTTCTCCTTGATTTTAATATGTTGTAATCGTATGTGTTCCCTTTGGTTTGTCATACGATGTCGGGATCACGTTAAAAAATTTGGCTGAAATTAAAGCTTATCTTCGATGTTTTGAGTTATTTCTTTCTTTCTGCAACTTTCTTTGCAATGACTCAAAACACCCTCATATTTTGCACATGTTTAATTCATGTCACGTACATCATTTCATAAAATAACAGCTATTTGATCGGACATCATCTTGGATATGCAAATTAGGGTCAAAGGTCATAAATGTTTCATCCTGTATCTTGGTGAATACCGGTCCTATCTTTCCCATATTTTGCACACGTATAGACGATGTCGCAAGAATCATTTCACAAAACAACCACTTTTTGCTCAGATGCCATCTAGGGAGTATGAAGGTGGGTCAAAGGTCATATGTGCTTGTTGCTGTATCTTCGTTATAGTGTATGCAGAATTTGGCACCAAAGATGACAGATATGACTCCATTTTTCTAAATGAGAATCCAAACATCACACGGCCAATGTCTCTAAACACAGATGAAGTCTGTATGGTCATGCCTATTACGATCAAGACTCGAATCACTTATTTGTATTTAAAAAAAAAAATGTTTTAATACTGTAGAAGAATTTTGCTCCACAAGCTAAGGTTCTGGACAATTGTGATTACCAAAGCAACATCTTTTGTGACAAACACACATACACACAGACACAGACACACACACAGACACACACACACACAGACACACACGTTTGAAAAAACCCCAAAAGCAACTTGCCTTGCATATCTACGCCTCTGAATAGCTTAGGAAGAAAGTAGATTCTTATCATATTTTGATTGTTGTGATATGTTTCTTTATTGCATTCTTAAAAGATTCACCAAGGGTCAGCTACTCTGGTTACTCTCATGGTCATGGTCATGGTTAATTCCATCTGCGTACACATAGGTGAACAACAGAAATATTCATATTCCATAAATAATGTTGCTTTCGTGTTACACAGTTTCTGTTGTGTGCATATTCTTTTAACACTTGCCTGTTAAACAATGTATAGCTCATACAACTGTACTTTGCTATTGCATATACAGTGTATTCCTTTTTATCCACCCACATACCTGTAGTTAGCACAATCACCATTGTGTGCTTAATGCATGCTCTTATGAATGATATTGAACCGGCTACTCTTATCATCTGAAAATTATCTTACTATTCCTATTTGATACACCAGATATTTGTTGTCACATGAAAAAAGCATAGTTTACTTTGTAAGCACACATTCAACCTCTTATGTGCATACGTGTGTAAGCTTTTTTGCTCTTACTCTTGATGAATGCATGCTCTGACTCATTAAAATGATTGTGCAATAAAGTTTTATTCGAGACCTAATTTCAGGCTTTCTAACATTTTTTTTTTGGTAAGATAATGAGAAACCTTTTATGAAATATGAAAGAACATGTAAATCCATGAAAAATTCAAGTTTCAGTCATTCCAAACCTGATTTTCTTCAATTAAACTTTGAATTCCTCTTCAAATGGTATGCTACATACTACTTCATAAGTTACTAGGTATCCTGCGAAAAGTTAAAAGCACGATCCTCATCTCCACCAATACTGTGCCATCCCTTTACACTGTCACATACAATGGTTGGGGATTAACAGCCAATGCACTTTTTGTATGTATTGCTGTATCTCTACGTCAAAGTGGCACATGTACAGGTATATTTTACTCCGCTGTTATATCACTACCTGCCTTGCATGCAATGAACAAAATGAACTAATCAAGTATTTGATCTCAAGACTTAAAATATTGGTTACAGCTCGTTATTGTGTAGGTTCGTTATTTCGAAGGCTCTTTAGTCAAAAGATTTGGTATTTCGAAGGTTCATTGTTCCGAATTTCATTTCGGATTAATGAATCTTTGGAATAACAAACCTTAGGAATAACGCCACAAATGTTCGGATAATGAACCCTTTTTCATTTTCGGATTAACGAACCTTTCGGTGCAGGAAATTTCTGTGTTTCGGATTAACGACCCTTCAGAATAGCGAACCTTGGGAATAATTTTAACAAACAAGCACCCAAAATATCAACACTAAATACATAATTTATGCACTGTGTCTGTTCTCAAATCATGAAACTAATCCAATTTTTATTGAAATAAGGCTGCAAGTACACAATTACACTGTACGGTAGCTGCAACTTTTGCATACATGTGCCGGTATTAATAATTTTACCACATTCTGAAGTGCATGTCAGCTTCAAACTGATTCATAGTTTGTGTGTTACAGTTCCGTTGACATAACACCTTCAGTCTTGCTCCAAGGGAAATATCTATCCATAATTTTCACCACTGTATGAATAAGCGTAGAACTCTGAAATCTGAACTAAACTGACACAATACAGCTGCATCAACTACAACAGAGCTTTAAATTGATTTCTGCAATTATTCTCAACTCTCATCAACTCATTCATTATTTATGGCTGCATCACAGGAAGTCTCATTTTTTCCATTTCCATGTCTACAAAACATGCAATGTTCATGCCCTAATTTCTGTGCCATGTGACTTAACTTTCTTTCATGTCAGTTGCAAACTTGGTCAATTTGCTTCAACCCAACTTTGACATTTATGTTTACATGTGCAATTTCCAGCAATTATGGGTTTATACATGAGTCTTTATACCCTGTATGTAACATGAAATTGTACTTTAAATTGCAATTGCATGGCCAAATAAATAAATGAATAAATAAATAAGTAAATGAATGAAACAAATAAATATAACAAAAATAGTAACAATAACAATAATAATACCTGTGCAATTACAGTCTAAGCACATTCACTGACAGACATTTTTAGAATGGCATGTTTTGCTCACACAACATTCCATTGTTGCATACCTCATAATTCGCATCTGTGCAATTCTACATGTAACATTTACATACCAATATCAAACAAAAGACCCTTGATTTATCACTTCCATTTGCATATTTGGGGGATTTCCTTCTGTGACATGAACTTTCAACTGACACACATCCATCATACTCATCTGTTGAGAATGAGAAGGGCATTAAGTTGTCTTGAACATTATAGATTCAGTGGCACCTTAAAGCCCTTATCATTCTCAACTGACAATATGTGGCAGATTCCTGTAAAAAAAGGCTGAAAAAAAAAATCAGCTTTCCCAGACAACAACACTCGATGTTTTCCAATGAGGTATACAATTTTGCCCAATTAACATTAACCTCTGTTGTATCTTTCAATATAAAGTGAAAAACACAGCAAATAGTAACAAGAAAATTATGACACCCTTCCAGTTTTGCTCAGCCAAGAAGCCTCAATTTCATGATGTATCCCTATTTCCATAAAGATTGCTTCAAAACTGTAAGAATTCTCTACGCAACATTTGCAACAGACAGTCCAACTGGTCACACACTGATTTCTACTGTATAATACCCTGTTAATACACTTCATGTGATCTTCTCATTACCAAAATAACTGTACGTGAAAATACTAGCTTAAATACGGATGTAGAGCTAGGCAAATTTGACTTTGACAAAAATGGTGACCATTATGAAAATGGCTATATATCTTTATTAGCAAGTTTTTGATATTAGAGATTAAATACATTGTTGGGTGCAAATGTTTTCCTGTGGTATTTTCAGTCAAACATCAGTAATTTTACTGTGTGCATAACATCTCAGATTTGACCTGTGACAAAAATAGCTACCTTTCAAGATGCTTGCCAGCACCCTTTTTTTTTTTGTGGGTTTGAAACTCAGGCCAATTCCCCCTGCACAAAAAAAAAAAAAAAAAAAAAATCAAAACAAAACAAAACAAAACAAAACAAACAACAAAACACAACAACAACAACAACAACAACAAATAAGGAGCTGCACACTGCAAAGTCACATTCTGGCATTGTCAACTTTAACACTCTGCATCTATTCTTTTCTTTCAGCGACACTCCAACAAACTACAAATTGCTCCATTGAGCTGCATCTACTCCTCAATAGTATGTAAGTCTGCATAGCATAGAAGGCGCTGAATACGGTTGTGATTTGTTCATAGGTAGTCCAGGTACCCACGCAATCTTTCTGCCTTGTTACAAAAACAAGACGCTAAGCCACAGCCACTAAAAACATGAAACATTGGCATGGCAACACATCAGCCAAGTTTTGGTGATCCCATAAAGAAGCTATGAACCTGAAGTTCTTCCCAGCTCCAAAGGCAATCCACTGTTCATGGATATTCCGGTGATGGCTGCTGCTAGGACAAGCTCAAAGGGTGCAACACTTGTATGAACAGTGCATATTGGCACGTTGCTAATCTGCGAATGTACGGCATCCTATAGGTGCACAAGTATATGATGTACCAGTGTCTGCCTCCTCACACGTGCACGGTGCTATCATCTGACATGTCCGGACAATCGCAGCAAAGAATGTCACTACCTTGTGTGGTGATGAGATCTTTGTTGGTGCTAATGTCTCTTCCATTAGAGACCAAGAAGTACAGCAGAGTCGTCTGGTTTTAATTATGTTATGCAAAAAATGTTGCCATTTTAGTAACCACAGTTGATAGCTCAAATTGTCTCCTGCTCAGTTTGCTCTCATGCTGCAAGAATCTGTCTGCAACCTATCTGCTTCTTCTTCTTCTTCTTCTCGAGTCACCACACAAGTCCTGCCCAGTGCAGAGTGCAGGATCCGGCTTTGGTGTTGAAAGTCTCCAGATCATTGACAGTGCATGGCTCTGGTAGGAGGGGGCAGACCAAAAGATGTTGCATTGTCTGATCCTGCCCACAGTTGCAAGCAGTTTCTCCATCCCTATTGTAGTCCCATTTCTGCATGAGGACTTTGCATCGTCCTGTTCTTGTCCGTAGGCGATTCAGGCATGACCAGGTGGGCCATGCCTCACTTGAACCCGGAGGGAGTGATTCACTTGGTCCATAGGAGAGCTTATTCGTCACAGACTGGAGGTGGTTGGACCATAGGGTAATCCTTCGACCGTGGGCGGTGCCATCAAGGGATTCGGTTGAATGGAGAAAACTGCGTCTGGATTTGAGTCTCTTTTTAGCAAGTTCGCGATTGTAGAGTGGGTGGCGAGGGTTAACTTCTTGCTTGGTTTTCTCCATCTGTGCTGAGACCTCTCGCCTGATGTGTGGTGGGGCAATACCACACAGTTAATAAAGGTCATCTACTCTTGTTGGTCGCAGACATCCAGAGATAGCTCTGCAAACTGCATTCAGGACTGGGTTGATCCTATCTGCTGCAATGTGTGTTTAGATCTGACACAATGTGATATGAGTCAGGATATCCTCAAAACGCATCGTCAACCAAAAATCACTATGGAATAATCCCTGGAATATAACTTCTAGGGCTGCTCCATTGGACCCCCTTTGCCATAGTGTAGAGTGCTTGATTACATGTAAGGACTGGAATCTGACCGGGGTTCAGGACATCAACTACAGTCTTCATGATGTCCATTACTTGGCGCATCATGGCTTTAAAAATTGACTTGTCACAATATTGACTCAATTATTTGCCACTTTAACTAAAACATGGACAATGAAATTCCTGATTTATACACACACACACACACACACACACACACACTCACACATACAAATAGTTCCAATCCTTAAATTGATTTGACAATGTCAAAGAATTTCAAATAAACAATGGCAATCATTATGACAATGGCAGCCTTTTTTGACACTAACCAATGCTCAGCTGAATATAAAAACAGTAGAAACTGCTGATCTGTGATTTATAATACAAAAGAGAAACATTTCTTCCCTTCAACTTTAAACCTTTATAAACAATATCAAAAAACATCAATTAACAATGGCAGCTTTCTTGAAGAAAGCAAGCAGCTACAAAAATGGCACCACTTTTGTCACAGGTCATATCTGATATGTAGGCAATAAATATCTATTAAAACATATAACTAAAACATCAATACTGCTGGAATTGATTACACTTACAATGAAACAAAATATTGAATAAGCAATGAGAGCTACTTTCAACATGGCCATCATTTTCTTTCAAGTCACATTGACAATATGTTATATGGACACTAAATTTCCTAATGCACAATTTATAACACAAAAGATTTTTCCATCATTTGATTCAATTCAAATGACAATATTCAACAATTCTAAATATGACAAAGCAACCTCTTCAAATATATTTTTCCCCAGAAAAATGCAGCATCTAGAATTACCACTGAAACATATTCTACACACAAATTCCATTCTTGTTTCATGAAAACCCTCAAATGGTTTAAAATTTTACTTTATCTGCACTTGGTGAATGTAAGGTATTATGGGTCAATTTTTGTTTTTCGCATGATGCATCAGAAATAACTGAGTGTCTTGCAGAAATTTGTGTCATGCCATTGCAATTAATCCTCTGGAAAAATTCGAGGTAGCTACATGTAGTGCTTACTTGCTACTCCCACACAGAGAAGCAGTGTAAGTTTTGAAACTCTCTTTAAAAAACATGTTTTTGTTTTTTGTTTTGTTTTTTACTATCCAACATAAATCAAATGGACTTCTTTTTTTTAGTTTCATATCTCAGAAGTATTTAAAAGTATGAAGTGATTACACGCATTATATTTAGTAAAATGTGCTAGACTTTATGGCATAAATTTATGAAGATGGTAAAATTGAAATCATGGACTATTTGAATAGAGCCTTAAATATTGCATGGCCTATTTCATTACAAAATCAGTCACTTTGTAATGTTTCAAAATGTTGAATGAAATGAACATTTTTTAAAGAAATGGTCATTACGTTGACAAATGACTAATTTCCTAACAAAATAGGCCACACCACGCCTAGTGCTCCATACAAATTGTCCATGGTCTCAACTATGTTTTCAATTGTACCATGGACATGAATGCAGGTCTTTAGGGCAAGTTGAGCCATAGCTCAATTTGCCACATAGACCCTGTTTACGATGCGAGGCTTGGCCGCAGTTCAACGATAGCCCAGCCAACCTCCATTTCAGTGTAAACGTGCAAAAGGCCAAATGCAAGGCCAAAGTTGGCCTTGCATTTGGCCTCGCTCTGGAGGTGGCTAAGCCGCGGCTGAGCCTGGCCTTTTTCTCTGTGTAAACGCAAATGGGGCCAAATGCGCTGCCAATTTTATTCTGGTTTCCAAACCCCGTACTTGTACTATTTCACTATTCAGGATATTAACCCCCTCAACATCGAAAACTAGCATAGTTTAATGTGATCTTGTCCTGCAAAGGATCTTTCCCTTCAGAAAAGGCCTTTGCCCGAACGGTGATTTCGTTGCCATGAAATTCAGTTGGCAAAGGGTCTGAAAACCAGACAACACCGAATTGTGTTTGTTTACAAGTAGAGCGCCACTATGACAAAATATTAAAAGGTTTGAAATAAAAGCGCGGCCGAGCCCAGTAGTGTAAAGGAACAAAATTGCGGGGCTTGGCCTCGCAATTGAGGTTATGCTCAACCACGGCTTGGCCGCAGCATGGTGCAGCCCCACACTGTAAACAGGGTCATAGAGTCTTCCTCAACTAACCCCACACCTAGAGCATTACTGAAGGTTTACATATATGTGCATACACAAAATATATGCATCAATTACAGACCAAGTCTCTCATTATGGTGAGACTCATGCATTTAGGGTCTGTCTCACGATTTCACACATAGTACCCATTTTTCTCAGACATCAAGTGAAATTGCAACTTGAACCAAAAATGAGGAGTGTAGCTAAAAGGATTGAAGTGATGCTTGCAATTGAAGGTGTATTTCCCTTCATCATGCCAAATTAGCAAACAATAGTCACTTAATTATGCACCAGATCCTTTATTAACAGCTACAAATTTAAAAAAGGCTCCTTACTGTGGGAGGGGGAATACCCTTCTCGTTTGCGCGAGCGCAAAGACACTAAGTCATGAAAATCTTGTTGTTAATTTTTTTTAAACTTTGCATCTTTGCAATTATTCAAAGGATAAAACAGAAAAAAAGACCCACACTTGCTTCTCACAATCATCATCTAATATCTAAGTCATAGCTTTGATCCATAATGGAAAAATGTAAAAATACTGCACATTTGCATTTCACATACTTCTACTTTTATGGTCTACATTTTGGTTTTGCCCTTAATCAAAGACGTTTCTGTGTCAATCACGAAAACAATATGGTGGTGTAAATGATTATGCTATGGGTCATTAACACGTTACCACTTGAGTGTCTCCAGGGACGGTGGCTTAACATGCCACTATGGCTAACTTACCGTACCTTCCAATACTACACATGATCTGATTACCACCACATAAACATAAAATTAATAATTATTGAGGTATTTTATGTTGCGTAAATCATTCCACAATACTTCAATTACATTTATACCCTTTGCTTTTGCATTTATCATGCATACTGTTCACTGTGCTTAGAATTATTGTAGATGGAAGAGAGTGGAAGTCCTGAGAAACTATTACGTTGCTCATCTGTTATCATCTGATATGAAGTGCTTGCATGTCAACCAAGTTTGATCCAAGATTGACAGCTGTCCACACAGTTGAAATAGATGCGATCCACACCTGGTCCAATTGACTGGTTTTGAGCCTTTAACCAGTAGAGTTCTACTCCCTGTGCTACACCAACGTTGCAAAGCAAAGCTGGTGTGTTCTCTCTGTTGGTCAAGACCCTGCTTTAAAATACATAAACAACATACTGTTACAAATGAAGTACACTGCTTATCTTTTAACATCGATAAAATGAAAGAACTGAAATATGTGTTGTTAGAATGGGAGAACATAAATATCATTATCACAAATGTTACGAAGAAAGTTACATTATGTTTTACATATTTTAGACAGATACAACCAATTTCTTGTAGTCATAACTTGCGAACACAACTGTACTGAAACATTCACAACTTCACATAACATCACATCACCTTTTATGTTAACCTTTCTTTTCATGAATACATACACCTATTTCTCTTACAGGAGTACAGCATATACATCATAGTTCTCTGGATGTATATCATGTTTAGCTACGATGTAAATTGGACAGAACAAAACTACACTTGTACAGTCACATTTATAAGAATAAGGAATATGTGAATAACATTTCATAAATGTAATATGGAATTAACAAACTGTTTCAGATCACAGACTTTAGATGATAGAACATATATTACAAACATTTCAGGGGAAAAAAAAATAATTCTGAAGAAACACCTGTGTATGCATAATTCTACAGGTTATGCTAATACAGCTTAAAAACACACCTGGAGAGATTATTGTGAGAATTTAATTTGAACACTGAGTATGATTGAGCCTGATTTTGTCAAAAAGTTGTGTGAAAAGTTAAATGCATACAAATCTGACAAAAAGTAGGGGGAAAAAAAAGCAAAAAAGAAATAAAACTCACCGGTGGAAACACTTGGGTACAAGGCTGGACATGATTGCGGCACAAGCACAGACCAGTTCATCATTCACCAGGCAAATGTAAAGACATAAAGATGTTAGCCATAAACACCTAGATGAAATACACCTAATTGATGCTTTTTTCATTTTGGCCAGTGCTTTATTCTCACTACCATGGGTGCTAAAGAGAAACAATGACATCAATCAATGAAAGCAAATGTTTGAGAAACAGGGGTTTGAAAACTCAAAACATTTTTCATAAATTTGCATGAAATCAATCAAAACTTGTGCTATGTAGCTCATAATGTTTACGTAATAAATACAATTCTTGCACCACATACATGATCACTCATGGATTTCACTCTATCTTCTCTGGTGAAATATTCATTTCTATCAATTACAACATATGCCTATTGATCAGGTTTTGCACATATAAATGCAACTCCTACTTTTTCCATTTATTTCAAAGCACTTTCATCAGCATTTACAATTTGATTTTCCTCAGCTCTAAACGCTCATCAAATAGTAACACAAACTTATCATTATCAGCATTTAATTCTCTGAAAAAAAATATTTTTCAAAATGATTATTATGCCAAAATCTACCTTTCTGCACTGTCATTTTCTGGGCTATGTTTTATTTCTGTTGTGCCTGTTCTATTTTTATTCTTTGTCTATTCTATTTCAATTCCATTTTCTGTCTTTTGTTTTATTTCTGTTCCATACTGAACTTGTATCTTCCTTTTATAGTTACATTTCCAACAATGATATTTAGAGAAGAGCAACTACCAGCTCAGCTACTGCTTTGTGAAAAGGGTTGATAATTCTCACCTAGATTCAGCATTACCACTTCATAAATTTTTAATATCACCACTATTGCTGACATACATGTAACATTATAATTACAGTCCTTTAAATCATTTTTGCAATTACACAATTTATGTGTTTTTCCTTCTTCTTGACATGCAAGCCCACATTTCTTTCAACAAGCAATCAAAGATCATTGTTTCTGTTGCATGCTCTTGTCGTTGTCTATTTATTTTTTCTTTATAATGTCAATGTGTTATGTAGTACTTTTATTGTTGCCCAAGTTTTGTTTCCTGTGCACAATCAAGGTCGCTTCAGTGGATCTCTCCACCCTTTGCACACTTTGCTCATGGCACACTGTTTTCCTCACTTCAATCACTTCAGTATTCATTACAATTTAATATTATCATAAGGTTTCACTACTGTTGAACATTCTGTTCATTTCATTCATCATATTTCATCTATTCTCCATAACATCATAAAAATATGTATGATGAAAGATGAAAATATATTTCATTTGATTTCAGCATTGTGAAAAAAACCTTGAATAAACATCTAATGTTATTAGTAAAAACAAGTTCAGTGAAACAGTATTCAAATAGCTTCATGGTAACTGTAGTAAAGGCGAATAACTTCAATGGTGAGATCATTAATACCTATACTACATACATGACCGATAAATGTGCCACCTTCTGTTGTAGCATCAACTTCATGTTGTTGATATTCATAAGAACACATCAAATTATGCCAAGCAAATCACTTGAACCTTGTCTGAGAATTTCATTAAATTCACCAATAACTATGCTTTTTGTGCTTATTTGGTGCAATTCAACAACTAATTTCCATAATTTCTCACATTATTTTTGGGTCATATTTAGGAAGTCTATAATCACTGAATTGTCACTTTCTGTCTCATAATGTCGCTGTTTTCTGTAGTACTAGTAGTCATACTTTTGTTGAAGTCTTGTTTCATATTCACAAGCATAATCTTCCCAGTGGAACCCTCCATACTTCACATGTTTTACTCATTGCAATTTTTTTTTTTAACTTCAAACACCTCAGTATTGATCATAAGTATCACTTCTACTCATTTGTTTTTGAATTGCTGTATGCTCTGTCCTATTCACACTTTTTTATTTTCCTCATTCTGTATTACAAAAGGAAATATGATGACAAAAGAAAATAAATATCAATTGATTTGAATATATGTGCCACATTACTTTGCGTAAACTCAAGACATCACTCATCAGAACTGTATTCTGATAGCCTCATGGTAACTGTAGTAAAGTGGAATAACTTCAACATGAAGTGAGTCTATACCTGTGCTATATACATGATCAATCAATGTATTACCTTCTGTTGTAGCATCAAGTACATGTTGTTGATATCCGTAAGAATACATCAATTTATGCACACATGAATCACTTGAACCTTGTCTGAGATTTTCATTGAAGTCACCAATAACTATGCGTTTCGTACTTCTCTGCTGCAATTCTACGAGTAGTCTCTTCAGTTTCTCACAAAATTGTTTCTTATCATATCTGGGAGGTCTATATATCACAGAAATGAGACATGAAGGACAAGTTACTGCAAATGTAATATATTCTAGATTATTGACATGTAAATCCAGCCTACTAATAGATTTGATTTTACTGTACACTGCAACTCCACCATGTGCTTGATTTTTCAGTGCCGAAAATAAGGGACTTTCATCTGAATAAGATTTTGACCGAGGTTGATTGTACATTTTAAAATGATCTAAATTCACATCAAAAATGTCATCATTAAGCCAAGTTTCAGTTAAACAAATAATATCAGAATTTCTACATAGGAGGTTTGATTGGATATCTTTGAAATGTGCTTTAAGACCTTGAATGTTATGTAGCATTATATTCAGAGTCGCAACAGAAACATCATTATCAAAGCTCTTTTCATCAACAAATGTTGGCATGTTTTCTAAACTTTCTTTAACAGTTGGATTGCAATATATAACTTTGGGATCAAAATCTTCAATAGTTAGTCCACGTATTGATGTGACACGGCTCAGAGCAACATATGCTTGTCCGGGCAAAAATATATTTTTCAGAGAAACAACAGCTTTTTCCATTGTCATGCCCTGTACTTTATGTATTGTGCATGCATATGCTAATTTCAAGGGAAATTGTTTCCTCGTATATTTTTTCCCAATTGATTCCTGTTGCATTTCTATTGACTGTGTTCCTACTTTTTCATTGTCAAATTTCACAAGCACACTTGAGGGTCTGGCATTTTCATTTACTCTTACTAAGTCAGTTACAGTGCCAATGCAGCCATTTGATAAACCTTTGGTCACATTCACATTTTTGATCAGCATCACTCTAGAATTTTCAGCAACCCAAAGATATGCTGGCAAAGAAGCTTTAGTACATCTCCGTGGCTTGTCACATGCTTTGTTTTTACCCTTATCGCCAAGTTCAAAATCTTCTGCATCAAGACAGATGATATTTGTGCATTTCTTGTGAAGCATTATTTTATTCCAGTCATTTACTTGTTTGTTTGAAGAATATATATGCAGTGCATCCTCACATTGCTCTCCAGTTTGGCATGATTGAAGAACTGCAAAATCATCACTTGATAATTCATCTTTCTTTTCTTTTACCCTTAATTTGTTCAAAAGAACAGCAAAGTCTGCATCATCCTTTTGTCTCATTATTTCATCCAAGTTAATCATAGAGAAGTTGTCTGTCCATAAAGAACTTTGCAATGTATCTTTATACAAAGGAGTACCTTTTACTGGGGGTAACTGATAAAAATCTCCAACTGCAATAACTGAAACCTTTCCAAATGGAGCATCATCACGCGTCTGCTTTATTTGCCTTAAACGTCCATGTACATACCACAGTAGCTTCTGATCAACCATGGATATTTCATCAATTATTAGTATCTGTAATTGGCCCAGCTGAGTACGTAAATGACTTATCTTTTCTTCTCCAAGGGGTTGATAAGGTAATGAAGCAGAAATGGGTATGGACAGTGCATTATGAATAGTACTACCATCAATATTGTAGGCTGCAATTCCAGTTGGAGCTACTTTCATAATTGAAAGATCATCTGGATTATGCATCATTTTACCTAGAATTCTTGTCCCTTCATTACATATGCATTTCACCAGATGACTTTTTCCTGTTCCAGCACCACCTGTCACAAATATCTGAAACGGTGTGGCTTCTTTTCCATTAACTCTGTCAAGACACCATTGTCGTATTTTGTAGAACACTTTTTGCTGCTTGCTGTTTAAAGTTCTTAATAAGACATTACTGTCTTCTCTCGAAATGCTACATGATCGAAATTCTATGCCATATGACTCTTTCTCCTGAGATTTAGATTCAAGATCTGGGATTCTAAACTCATTGTCAGCATCTTCAACTTCTACATGGATTTTAGCTGTTTCATGTCTTTCAACTTCTGTTTCTGGACAGAGTAATCCCCATGCATCTTCTTGTGCACCAAATTTCTCAAGATATTCTTGTGCCTGATCAATTGTATCAGCGTTTTTTTCATACTGCCTGAGATTTTCATTGGCAATACTTTTGACACTTTCCAAATTCTTATTAAACATTCGAACAGATCCATTTTGATAAAATTCCTCATATGTCAAAAATTGGTCAGGTTTTAACTGTTTATCAGTACGATATGGCAAAAATAGTTGCAATATACTCTGATAATATTTTTCTGGGGTTACAGTCGGTGAAAAACGAGGGTATCTCACTACAGCATCATTGGTTCTTGTTCTTTTTTGTATATAGCCCAGCTGATCTCTCAATTTAAACACACTCTGTTTCTGTTTCTTACCCTTTATATCAGATTCACTGAGTAGTCTATACTTTGAACAAAATGTGGCTAAACACATATTTTCAAATTCAAAACCATCAGGTCGGGCTTTATATTTATCAATTCTGCTTGGCATCCATGGGCTCCTATCATCATCGTCTCGTCTGCTTTGAATAACACTCAGTGGTAGACTCATTCTCACAGGGTTTGGTCCAACAGGTATAAACTCTACTTTTCTTGAGCACTCTTTCAATCTCAGGCCACAAACACGATACACACTTTCTTGTGCTGAAACTTCACGGTTTTGCATATACACATGTCCTATTTCTTTCATACTCTTTCGAGCATCTTCATTGCCCTCTCTCATTTCACTTTCAGCATTTTTCAAGAGCAAACTCATTTCTCTTTCTGCTTTTGACATGTATGACACAACATAAACAATGCAGGCATACTCATTTGTTATATACTGCAAATCCATATTGGCATTCCAAGCTCTGAGTAAGAATGAATTATATTGATTAACCCATATATCTTTTGGATCTCTTTTCATGACTACATCTTCTTTTGTAGCTACAGCATTATAGGCATCTTCAAATTCCTTTTGAGACATCCCAAGAGCTTCAAAGAGCTGCCTAGCATTATCATATTTGCCTTCCACACATGATGAATTCTTTACTGCAGACAGAACATCTTGAGCCTCATCTGTAACTTCTGGATTATCATCAGGCTTCACAACAAATGTTTTCTCAGAAGGTGGTCTTGGAAAATTAAATCTACAGGAGGTTCCCTTTTTCTTGCATGATTTTGAATGTTTCTTTGAGTGAAGCTGAACATTCTTCACTATTTCATACAGTTCTTCATCTTCATCCTCACATGGAATGTTGCATGAAATATACTTATCAATAAAATCTATGACAGTTTCATCTTTCTCGACACCCAAATTAGGTGCATTTTCAACCCAGAATAAACAGTGTGTATGTGGAGATCCTCTCTGTTGAAATTCAATCCTGTAAAAATAGTCAATTATCTTGCCAATAGGTTCTGCCTCAGAAAGAATCACTCTGTTCAAAAATGCATGAAAGCGTTTATCAAACATACGAGCTACTGTCACTGGATTTGATTTTAATAAATTACACTTATCTGTCCAATCCAGATCACTTGCTTTTCTCCCATCACCTTGTTGATTTAGCAATGTGTTAATAACTTCAGGCCATCTCATTTCAGCTGATGAAAATGATGCAAACCATGTAGGCTTTCCAAGTTGTCTAACCATTGCTAATACATCTTTCTGTGTAGATTGCCAGTATGGAGGTGTTCCTCGTATTTGTTTCAGAAATTTATATCCTTTATTCGAATCCAGTATCTCATGAAGTTTTCTTGCATCCTTTAGATCTGAACATCGCATCAATGTGGAATTATCTATTTTCTCTGAGCTTTTTCTGACAGCTATAGAAACACTAGAAAGTATTTGTTGCAGTTCATAAATACACTGAGCATAGAAAATATATTCTGTATTTTTTGCAAATCTGTTGTCTACATGCATCAAACGATTATGCAAATAACGACCAAGTGTTACTTTAATGTACCTGGTATCATGAAATGTTGGCTGGCCTGTTGGAAACAGAGCAGGAAAACATTTTGCCTCATTACTCTCATCCATCAATAGTGACACAGGACTATTCTTTTCACAAGGAGCACAGCATATAATATCATCAAAAAACTGATCAAGCACTTCTTGTCTCATATCGACCTTCTGCAAACATGTGCCCAACTGAATGCCTTGTAATCGTCCATCTTGATCATCCTCTATATCATCATCATCATCATTAGTTTCACTTAAATCAAATAGTTTACCACAAGCTGTTTTACTATTTTTGTCTGATAAATCAGAGTCCCATTCGCTATCAATAGCAATATCAGAATACCACTTATTATTCTTTTTCAAATATTCCAATGCAGCTAGGACATTGTTTTTCTTGACAAACTGATATTCATAATGTCCTTTATATGACAGTTTCCTCTTTAGCTTTACGCGAATTAATTGATCATCAGTCTCCGGTCGAGGTAATATCTTTACAGTTTCATTTGTGCGTGAAGGTACACAAACTGTTGGGCCATGCACTCCATATTGTCCTCCTTTAGGCAAATTCAAAACTTTCATAAATGGAATGTTTAGTGCAATCAAATGTGTTTCCAACTGATTCAGATTTCCAAGTTCCGCAGGAATAGCACGTAATTCTAAATTATTTCTGCTAGCTTCAGCAGGCATATTACCAGCTAATAATTTCCTGTGGCAAGTGTAACAAACCCATAAAAAATTTCTTGATGACTTTACTATTTGACAGTCAATATCACAGTCATCGCTGCATGTATGTAAATACTCCTCCTTTAAGCACCTCAAATCGTTATATTTTGCTTTTGTACACTTCAATACTTGATTCTTGAATAATAATTTCAAACATACGCAACATACATATTCAGGGCCGTGTGAAACAATTTCCCTAAATTTTTTCAAAACATGGTCACAATTTCTCATATTCATTTTTTCTTGTTTTTTTCGTTTCATGTTTCTCATTGCAACCTGCTGTCTGTACAAAAAATTTGTCTTGTACTTAATGTTTGAAACTTTCCTCATAATTTTCTTACGCCTCTCTCTGAATAAAGCATTGTTTTGATATCTAGCTTTCCTCATTTTCTTAAGCCTTTCTCTATGTAGAACATTGCACCCATAGTTTACTTTCCTCATTGTCTTCAGCCTTTTTCTGAATGAAGCACTGTTTTGATATTTGGCTTTCATCTTTGTTCTCATCCTTTTCTTAATTTTTTCTCGAAATGAAGCATCATTTTGGTATCTAGCTTTCATCTTTGTCCTCATCATTTTCTTGATTTTTTCTCTTAATAAAGCATTGCGTTGATATCTAGCTCTCATCTTTCTGCTCATTGCTCTCTTGACATTTTCTCTGTAAGTAGGATCGAACAAGTACCTGTTTCTTTGTCTCTCCTTAATTTCTCTTCTCTTTTCGAACCGGTAAGGTTCATCTGTTTGATATTTTACTTTCTTTGCAGCTGCATTTTTTAGTTTGCGGAATAGAAAAGGCTGAACATCTGATAAACATTCTATTTCTAACTGTCTTTGCTCATTTTTTTTCTTTTCTCTCTGTGCTCTCATTCGATCTCTATTTTTTCGTCTGGTAATATTTGCATTACTTTTTTTTCTTTGTTTTTTCCTTTTTGTAGTTTGCCTTGTAGTTTCAACTTCTTCAGATTCTTCAGTATGCCTACTCATTTTAACAGCACGTTCAATGTCATCCTCTAAAACTTCATTGTTCAATACATTTATTTGACAATCACCGACTTGTTTCGTAACTTTTCTCTCAGTTGTGAGTCTTCTCTTTCTTGTCACAGGCGTTTCCATAGCGGTAATGTTTTGTGGTCTTGACAAGTTTTGGCATGAACTTAATGTTTGGATCCTTGGACATACAGACTCTACAACATCGTAATGATTGCCATTTGTGTGTTGCAAGTAAACACCTCTTTGTGATGTAACAATTCCAAACTGAAGTTTGCTTGCACCAAATAATTTCCATTTTGAACAGTTTTCTTCATATGTATAAATATCAGTATCTAGTAGATTTGATAAGGCCATTATTTCCAATTCTGTAGCCCATGTGCCATTGTTGAATACTCTTTCCTTTGCAATGTATTTTACAACATCTGTGTATCCTGATTTTAAAAGGCTTACATAATCTTGCTTGTTTTGTAAAATATGCATAACTGTTGCTTTTCGAACATCACGGTGTGAATCTTCCTTGCCACATGTGACATATGACATAGCTCTGTAAAAGCAATTTCCATCACCACTAATTTTATAGATAGTTAATGGTTGTGACAGGACAGTAATATTACCATTTTCCACCATATCTTTTGGCACATCATTACTGCTACATTTGTCATTAACCTTTATGCCTAATTTGCAACAAAACTTCTCTCTGTCAAATTTATTCACAGGTGTGTACATGAGATTAATCTTTTTAATTTCTCCCACTTGCTTCACCTCGGATGCATCAACATCGACTACTGTCTGTTGACATGTGTTTTGTAATGGAATTTGTGTCTCTTGCAAGTTTGACACCATTATTTGTTTGGACATCATTTTCTTCACTCTAACACTGCCTTTCTTCAATGTCAAGTTTTCGGTAGCCTTAGATGATTCATGATGACTTTCTTTTTTACTTTCCACATTTGCATCTGAATTCACATGAAACACACTTAATTTTTCATCCAAAGTACTAGACTGAACAGCAGTTACACTTTCAACTACATCAAAATGATTGCTTCCAGTGAACACAATATATATGCCTCTTTCAGTTGTTACCTTGTTATAGTACCCCGGTTTCCTTGCAGACAAAATTTGCCAATTTTTTGTACGATCATCATACACATATATATCACAATCTAGCATATGTGCCATTGAACTAATATCAGTGTGACCAGCCCATGTTCCTAAATCCATCAATTTCTCTTGAAGTACAAAGTCCCTGACATTCTGATATTTCACTGTGTTAATTAAATTTTTAAATAAATCACCCGTTTCCAGTAAATGTGCCACATTGGATTTCCTGAGCATGAAATGGTTTCCTTCACTGCCAATAACTACATGAGAAATACTTCTGTAAAAGCAGTTGCCATCACCCATAACTCTCTTGATATTTACAGGTTTCCTCATACACAAATTTTCATTTGTATCTTCCACTGGTTCACTGGCTGCGCCACAGTAATTGACATTTAATCTATTGCACAAACACTGCTTGTCTACATATGTAATTGGTGCAAATTTGAAGTTTCTATCTCTTCTTTGTGTTGTCTTTTCAAGTGAAACAAATTCAACTTCATTCTCACTTCCATAGTCATCACTGCTTACATTAACTCTGGTTTCCTTTATTGTTACATTTTGAGTCTCATCACTATAACTCAGATTTCTTTCAATATGATGACAATGTTGCGAATAGTCGCTGTTTTGATCATTTATATTCCCACACGCAGTATTTAGGGTCTTTGATCTCTTAGAGCCACTAGTTGTCAATACATTTTTCTTAGAATTGAATTCTACTGCCAGACCGGTTAATTCAAACTGAGTAGTACGTAAATCACATGCCATAGATTTTGCCAAATTCAAACAGTGTACCTGTATACCTTGCCATGATGAAATGCTAAGCAAGACACTGCATCCATCTTGTACCAAGTATCCATCATGACTTCTGGAATGAGAATCAAACACATAATAACCACTGTGATGCCTAATGATTGCAAATGTACTCTCAGCAAAATTCATAAGACATGCATCATATCGGCACAGTTCTTGTTCTAATGCTTGACTCAATGGCAAAGCACCAAAATTTGACAAATTGTTTTGATCTCCTTCCAACACTCCATATTTCGATTCACCATAGGTTATTTGAAATTTTTCATCCAGAATATGAAGTTCCTTCGGTAATTCATCTATCATTACAAGCTCTTCATTCAGTTGTGAATCCTTCTTTATGTAATAATACAACTCATTCCCAAGTGTCAGAATCTGATCAAGATCACGAGGTCTCATTTCGATTCCATTCTTTGTTTGAATGTAGAGAACTGCCACAATAGAATTACATGCACATTGTTTGCCAGCAGTATAACCAAATCGTTGATCACCTTGATTAAAATTTCCTTGTGCGATTGTTTTAGTCAGAGGATATGATTGCCTTCTATCATATTCTGAATCTGAAAGAGAAACAGGCTTACAGACACGTTCTTCAGTCTCTAAATCATTTGCAGCTGGTTCACCATCTAATATAAGTACAGACGATTCTTGAACATCATATGAATTATGGTGGTCAACACTATTTGCAGAACCAGCATTCATTACTATGCAATCAGATGGATTAATAGTTTTTTCACGTTCAGGCAGGAATATTGATTCATTACAAACTTGAACACACATGTTTTGCATACCTGAAACAGGTTTGTGACACGGAGAGTGAACATTTACATTTGTAGTAGAATTCACAGAGAACAATTCATTCACTGATATTTGACTGTCACCTTCAACATCTTTTGTTTCGCTGTAACATGGGTTTAGTTCATGCATATCGTGGATTCTGTCACACTTCACTTTGGACATATCATTCGAGCCTGTGTTGTCTCTATTTGTGGAATTACTGTCCTCACGGTCAGATATTTCATTCTTACACAACTTTTCATTCTTTGCTGCATGTTCTCCTTCAAAAATGTCATGTTTCACCTTTTCATTGTTACGCACCTGTGAGTCAGCATTTTTAACCACTGGCACACTTTGTTTGTTGCGGATCTTCGTGAAACGACCTTTCTTTCTTGGTTGCCGTGCATTTCCACCTCCATAGAGCCTGTTTACATTCCAAACTTCTTTTTCAATGTCTGTGGAAAGGACAGAGACACATGTAGCCTGATCACCACTCAGTACGAAACATCCATTAGTCATATTCGGAGTGCTTTTAGCCACATCAGCCCAACTTCTCTGTGTTTTTGCATAGATTTGCTCAGAGTATTTTGCCATAACATGAGGTGACTGAACACACTTTGAATATACATTCAATACAGATTCAGTATACACCTGCAGACTATCATTTCGTTCTGTGTCCAAGTTTCGATTCATATTTCGCTTCACGAGTTCACCATGTTCTTCTTGCCTTGTTTCTACTTTTGATTTTTTGCCTTTGCTGGTCTTGGCTCTTCTCTGTTTTTCAAGATAGTAGCCTTTCATTGCTTTGCCAATGTAGGTCACGCCAGGTTGGAGAATCACACCATTTACTGATCTCACTGTGCTCTTGTTATTGGTCTTGGTCTTAGGATTGTTAGTCATTGTTTGGGATGTTGTCAGTTTGGCCTTCTCAATCACTTTTGTCTTCCTTGATTTCACAGTTGTCCAACCATCATCAACTGCAGTTTCTAATGGTTCAAATTGCCTCCTAGTGAGATTTGAGATGAATGTCGGATCTGATTCATCTCTGTCACAATTTGCTCTTTCCTCCACACACACATTTGTCATTTCTAGAACACCACGTTTGTTCTTTCTTCTCACATACCTCTTTTTCAGTCTCATCTTCGTTGGTTTCTTTCTCTGGTTGCTCTTGCGTGATGTAAGTGAAACATCAACATGAAAATCTTCATCACCAAGGTCTTCGAGAAGTTCGTATCTATTGAAATGACAAGGAATGCCAATTTTGTCAAAGATGCGATGGGCAATATTATTGCTTCCACATGCTGAACATATCCAAATCAACCTTGCATCACACATTCTAGCCTCATGAGAAATAGTTCCTGTACACATCACATGAAACTGCTTGCCACAATCCTCACATGGTACTCTGCTTTCATTTTCATTGATCACACTGCAACATGCATCACATTCACTGACCTCTACATTTCTCATCAAGTCACAACTATGGAGGATATCTAGGATATCACCAATAACAATCTTGAATTCACTTGCTTCCATTGTCAAACTACAGGGCTTTCGAATCTTTGAAAGTATAATGGTACCTATTACTAAATAAATGTATATCAATCAACTGTCAATCAACACAGTTATATTCCTTGAATCACTATACTTTTATGAATCACACCTACTCCACTAGTACTGCGATTGGTAACAAAATTGTCGGATTGAATAGCTTTGAAAGTTGCACTAATACATGTGTACAGTACATGTACTATATTTCACTGCAATACAAATTCCAGCAGTAAGCTGCAACACCGATCCATATAATGTTTCTACCAACAGGTGGGGATATTTCTACAATGTTTGCTTGTTTCTAGCAACAGGTGGCACTCTTTGTCTGTTACGTGCTTCAATTCCTACTTTATAGAAAAGCTATGCCAATTTCCTTTTACGATATCTGCCAACAGAAATTTCAGCTTCAATTCTCTAACATTTGATTTGACTAAATTATGCCTTTATCTCGAGATTATGCTCTTTGTAAAAAAGGTTACAATTTTACCAATTATGCTTTTGCCTTAACTGCACAATAATCGGTCTCCCTTATATGTTTTTCTCTTAGGGTAGGGTCTTTCGCAACAAAAATTTCAATTTCACCAATTATTCTTTGTCTTCACTGACAATTAAAGAAACAGTAATGTTTCTGTTTTGAGATGACTCCTTTTGCAATAAAGGTATGTCTTTTACTAATTGTGCTTTTGTTTTCACAGCCCAATATTTATAAATAGCCCTTTAAGGTGCAATATTAACGTCTCTCCCTTCATTTACTATGACTAAAATGCTTTTATCTGAAGATGGCGCTCTTCAATTATTCTTTTATCCTATTAACAATTAACGAAAATTCAAGACTCAAGATACCAAAAAATATTTTTACATAAAATTTTTAGTATACTTCTCGCCTCACCTCATAAATTGTTTCTCACACTTTTAACAATTCCTTCAAAATTTCAACTCCTAGCTATTAGCTCTTGCCAACTGTAGTTGATTTATTTGCAGCAACTTTCAATGCAGAATATATCAAATATCAAATAATCCTTGAAGGTGCAAATTTTGTCTACCCCAATTAGTTTACAACACTATAATGCTTTCGTCTTATGACGGCACTCTTTAATAATCTTTCAGTGTAATCTGGACTCTTAAACACCTTTTCTCAAATTAACTGTTTCTATTTTCAAGTTTCCAGCAAACTTCTCGCCTTCTCTAGGACAATTCTCTTTCCAGTTTTTAACTATCCTTTTAAAGAATGCACTCTTTCATTCAAACACTCTTTAAAACTCTGTTATTCTGCTTAATTTTTACTCCTTTTTCGTCAACTCTCACTCTTCCTCTCTTTGATTTCACTCTTTTTCTCTTTGACTCTAACCCTTTCTGCCTCTGATTCTGAAACTTTCTCTCCTTCTGATACTGTCTTATTCTCATGCACTCAGAAGTTCTCTGTTCTCAGCTTTCTTCAAGTTCAAGTTAAGGTATTTCAGGTAAAGTTCAAGTTAAGGTATTTCAGGTAAAGTTCAGGTATTTCAGGTATATTTCAGATATTTCAGGGATGAGTTCGTGAATTCCAGGATGAATTTCCAGATGTAATCTCAGTGAATATTCACTGAATATTCAAGGATGAAGGTGAAATGGTATGAGATGAAATGTAGGATGAAGATGATTCAACAAATAACAAACACAAACACAAACGTACTTTCAACAAAGACCAACATAAATCTCCTTCCAAAGCAACCAGTACCTGCAGAAAGAAAAGAAAGGAAAAATACAAACGTTACAACAATACCTGTATAGGCTATACAGTGAACTCTCTACAATTATCACTGATACGACGAAGTTCACTATAACAAGGTAATTTTTTTGTGGTCCTAGATTGTAATTTCAATTTGTATTGTATTATTTTTGTAACCCTGATATAACAAGGTTTCATTATAACAAGCACATTTTTCTGGTCCTGAGGACCTTGTGTTAAGGACAGACCACTAATAATGTGAGGTACACACATTCTGAAAATACATACCGGTACTTGAGAGGAATATGAGGCACAACACCCAAATTTTTTATACAAATCTTTGTAAAATTATTTTACTGTTCCTGCAATCTAAACAATTCTTATAACAAAGGAAAACCATCTTTTAAACTTATAATCTTGCTTAAAAACACATTTTTCACTGTGCACACATCTGCACAGGGAAACCCTATTGTTATAACACGGTCAGCATAACTCAGTGAAATTAGGTCAAAGTCAAGCTTGTGATGTGTAATTGTGGGACTACATATTGGAAAATAAATGACTTCTCTTCAGTTACATTTCATGATTAAACAGGAATGATACTTCTGTATGACAAAACAAGGTCCAGGCTAAGTAACGTTATATTTCTTCCCCTGCATGCCCCCTATAAAAAAAGGTGAAATGAAAGGGTTGTTGTTGTTGGTGGTGCTTAAAGGCGCATCATTCAATATTGAATATTTACGGGACAGGAAAGGGGGACAGGGAATATTTACGGGACAGGAAAGGGGGACAGGAATCACCGCTATATAGCACTGTAAAATACGCCCTCTACTGGTCGTGGTGTTAGCTACGCATTAAAGTATGGCGCCCGCATCTCGCCCAGATTTGGCAGAAGCAAATCACCAGAGTAACGCTAAGCCCTCTTAGTCAACGTCAACTCTTAAAGTAGGTTCTTTGGAACTTAGCCTTCCTAGTAATTACATAGCAAATCATGATATGGCTCACACCTTGTCCATTCAGGAAACGCGGTCTAACGTTAAAAACTTCGCAACTTCCTTCCTGATACTCCTGACATTTAAACGTACGGTCTACGCACTACAACAGCTTCGTACACGTATAGGGCCTGAGCTGTGGTGATACGATGGGCATGTCCCCAGACACTACTGAACACATAAGAGTGATACTACTGATAGACCCTAACGTTTATTATAGTCACTAACACTAACAGCACCACGACTACACACATGAAATTTTGTTCTAAAAACCCAAACATCTGTGTTTAGGCATGCCTGCGTTTACAGACTAATACCCACCTGGTACTCGAACTCCAAACTAATCAAACCGTCAGTCTCACGCAAAGGTCTTCAGAAGTCGTATTTGTGAGCCTGTCGCTGCGCTGCCACGCCAATGCAGTAGGTTACGAATTGACAAACACGTACACCACCTCCGTATTGTATATGTGGGTAAGGTACTACGCATAAAGCATGGAGCTACTAACAGAGTAGAGCCATGGTATAAGCGTACGAGCACGCGTGCGCTTCTATACTCTTTGGTACGTACGTACACTCCACGCAGGCATGCACTGTGTGGATCACGGAGGGAGCACTGCGAGAGACGCGATACTACCATGGAAAGCCCGTCGCACACGCCCGAGAATTCGTGGGTGTTTCATAAAGCTGTTCGTAAAGTCACCAACAACTTTCGACCGACTGGTGATCAGTTCTTGTGCTGAATTATTGAAATTCTAATAACTATAGCAATCGAAAAGTGATCACCAGTCGCTCGTAAGTTGTTCGTAACTTGATATACGAACAGCTTTATGAAACAATTTACGCACAACTTTGTCTTCACATACTAGCAGGGGCGTCACCAGCTTTTTTTCAAGGGGGGTGCGTTTTGACACTAAATGTTTACGAGATTTTTTGGACAGACATTTGGAATATAGGAAGCTCTCAATCCCTAGACTTTTACTGTTTTTTGAGGGAAACCAAGCGGGGAAAGGGTTAGGGTATACCCCCTATAAATGGATTATGGAATGACGGTGTGAAACGACAAATTACTGGCAGCGATATCAGGAGAATGGCATGACGACTACATGCGAGCGAGGGGAGCGAGCGAGCTTGAAAATTTTGACATTTTACAGTCCAAAAACTGCCGTTTGTAGCCATATTTTTTTGCTTTGTAAATTAAGGGGGGCGCACCGGGCGCAACTGCTGGCAATTACTGGCAGCAACATCAGGTAAACTGCATAGTAATTAAATGCGAGCGAGCAAAGAGAGCGAGTTTGGAAATTTTGACATTTTACAGTCCCAAAACTGCCATTTGGAGCCATATTTTTTCGCTTTGGAAGTAAAGGAGGCGTGGGGGGGGGGGGGGCGCAACGGGTGCAACTGCCGGTATTTACTGGTAGCAACATCAGGAGAATTGCATAACAATTAAATGCGACCGAGGGGAGCGAGCGAGCTTGAAAATTTTTGACATTACAGTCCAAAAACTGCCGTTTGTAGCCATATCTATTTGCTTTGGAAATTAAGGGGGGGCGCACCGGGTGCAACTGCTGGCAATTACTGGCAGCAACATCAGGTGAATGGCATAGCAATTAAATGCGAGCGAGCGAAGAGAGCGAGCTTGAAAATTTTTGACATTTTACAGTCCAAAAACTGCCGTTTGGAGCCATATTTCTTCGCTTTGGAAATAAAGGAGGGGTGGGGGCGCAACGGGGCGCAACTGTCGGTAATTACTGGCAGCAACATCAGGAGAATTGCATAACAATTAAATGCGAGCGAGCGAGCGAGCGAGCTTGAAAATTTTGACATTTTACAGTCCAAAAACTGCCATTTGTAGCCATATTTTTTTTTTGCTTTGGAAATTAAGGGGGGGGGGGCGCACCGGGCGCAACTGCTGGCAATTTTACTGGCAGCAACATCAGGTGAATGGCATAACAATTAAATGCGAGCGAGCGAAGAGAGCGAGCTTGAAAATTTTGACATTTTACAATCTAAAAACTGCCTTTTGGAGCCATATTTTTTCGCTTTGGAAATAAAGGAGGGGGGGGGGGGGCGCACCGGGCGCAACTGCCGGCAATTGCTGGCAGCAACATCAGGAGAATTGCGTAACAATTAAATGCGAGCGAGCGAGCGAGCGAGCTTGAAATTGTTGACATTTTACAGTAAAAAACAAACAAACTGCCGTTTGTAGCTATATTTCTTCGCTTTAGAATTTAAGGGGGCGCATCGGGCGCAATTGCTGGCAAATACTGGCAGCAATATCAAGAGAGCATAATGATTACATTCGAGCGAGCGGAATGAGCGAGCTTGAAAATTTTGCATTTTACAGTCCAAAAACTGCCGTTCTTAGCCATATTTTTCGCTTTGGAAATTAAGGGGGGAGGCGCAACGGGCGCAACTGCAGGCAAAGTACTGGCAGCAACATCAGAAGAATGGCATAAAGATTAAATGCGAGCGAGCGAAGAGAGCGAGCTTGAAAATTTTACATTTTACAGTCTAAAAACTGCCGTTCTTAGCCATATTTTTTCGCTTTGGAAATTAAGGGGGGGGGGGCGCACCGGGCGCAACTGCAGGCAATTACTGGCAGCAACATCAGAAGAATGGCATAAAGATTAAATGCGAGCGAACGGAGCGAGCGAGCTTGAAAATTTTGACATTTTACATTCCCCAAACTGCCGTTTGTAGCTATATTTTTTCGCTTTGGAAATTAAGGGGGGGCGCACCAGGCGCAACTGCCGGCAATTACTGGCAGCAACATCAGAAGAATGGCATAAAGATTGAATGCGAGTGAGTGAAGAGAGCGAGCTTGAAAATTTTACATTTTACAGTCTAAAAACTGCCGTTCTTAGCCATATTTTTTCGCTTTGGAAATTAAGGGGGGGGCGCACCGGGCGCAACTGCAGGCAATTACTGGCAGCAACATCAGAAGAATGGCATACAGATTAAATGCGAGCGAACGGAGCGAGCGAGCTTGAAAATTTTGACATTTTACAGTCCCCAAACTGCCGTTTGTAGCTTCAAGTATATTTTTTCGCTTTGGAAATTAAGGGGGGCGCACCAGGCGCAACTGCCGGCAATTACTGGCAGCAACTCCAGGAGAATGGCATTACGACTAAATGCAAGCGAGAGGAGCGAGCAAGCTTGAAAATTTGACATTATTTACTGTCCACAAACTGCCGTTTGCAGCTATTTTTTTTTTCGCTTTGAAAATTAAAGGGGGGGGGGGACGCCCGGTGCGCCCCACCCCCTGGATCCGCCACTGGTAGTCAAGGGTGTGGGTTTATGTTCATGACTGGGGGAGGTATGACCAGCGAGGTGGCGTCGAAGTGACCAAGCGTTGAAAGGACGTCCAAAATCTGCACTTTAGAGCATCCCCTAAACTAATTGTGCGTGTTTGTTTGTGTGTGTGTATATTATATACATGGAAAAGTTAGGAATTAACCCAGGTCAAGTCTTTTTATTGGCAATGCAAGACATTTATATATATATATATATATATATATATATATATATATATATATATATATATAGACTAGTATGTAAAGCAACACTGCAAAATCAATGATCTAGCTTTGATATAACGAAGCGTAACGTACAAAGGTGTACATTCTACATCACATTGCGCAACATTGTAGCAGGGAGGTGGAAGCCCCTGATTGTAGCGACTCTTCGTTCGGAAGTACTGAGTACACTGCGCACATCCTGCTTATATGCAGAATGCCAACCAGGAATCACAATCTTTTGTCGGGTCCGGGCTTTTTGAACAATGTTTCACACTATATACCTATTTAATTATGGTTAAAAGAAATCATAGAAAGATATCTTATTTCTGGATCACCCTTTCATTCAAAAGCAGTTTACTAACACTTGAACTACTATTTCGGGAAATCCTTTTTTTTTTAACCAGCGCATTGGGAGGGGCCGCACCCCCCCCCCCCCCTCTCCGTAGTTACGCCATTGCTTTTGGGTGACATAATTGGACAGATTTCTTGAATTCTAACAAAAAAGCAAGAAAATCTTTTCATCGCGGGAATTATGATTATGTGGGGTGGGGCAAATGGTGCGCTTGCCTTCCAATATTTTCATGGGGGCAACATTTTTGTTTTCTTTCAAAAGCAAGAAAATCTTCTCATTTCGGGAATTATTGATTACGGGGGGGGGGGCAATTAATATGCTTGCCCCTCCATTTCTTTTTATTTTTTTTTATGAGGCTAAGGCTCGCTCTTGGGCTGGCAATATGGATTGGTCAGAAATAACGTACATAGACCCTACATACTTGTAAGTAGCACACGTACATGCAAACGTGTATAAGTGCTCCGTATCGTACGGATGTACAGTATGGTCGATAAATAGTAAATACTGTAGAATACTAATAGATAAGTATAAAATCAGTGCTGCCAGAACCAGGGGTGCGAATTGTTTTGTGTGTGTGTGTGTGTGTGTGTGTGTGTGTGTGTGTGTGTGTGTCCCTGGTGCAAAATATAAAAAAAAGTAGAAAAGAATAATTATTTAGCGTCCGGCGTTGAGGTCGCTCGCAGACTAATTTTTTTTTTATTTTTTTTTTTAAAGGATCTGAAGGGGGGTGCGTTCGCACCCAACGCACCCCCCCTGGTGACGCCCATGTACTAGTAATATTCTCAAAGCTGCGGCGATGAATGGTACATTTCCCCCTTTCATGGGTAGCCGTTGGCCGAAAAATCGGTCTGCATAATTATTTCTTTCTGCAAATTTCTTTGCAGAAACGCATGAAAAACAGCCCCATCACCCCAATATTTTGCATATGTTTAGTTCATGTCACGCACATTATTTCACAAAATAACTACAACTACTTGATCGGACACCATCTTGGGTATGTAAATTAGGGACAAAGGTCACAATTTTCTCATCCTGTATCTTGGTGAATACATGTCCTATCTCTCCCATATTTCGCACACGCAAAAACCATTTCACAAGAATCATCTCACAAAATAACTGCTTTTTGCACAGATGCCATCTAGCCTGTGCAAAGTGGAGTCAAAGTTCGACATACGTACTACACCAGGTACTTCTTTCTGTATCTTCATGATCGTACGTGTTATCTCTATGGGAAGGAATTTTTCCAGATATGAAAACTGACATGATTGTCTTTATCGAGTACTAGCTCACTTACCCTTAACTGAATTTCTCCCACATTTTAATATGTTGTAGCTGACACTTTGAGATGTAGTGTGAGCGTCCTCCGTGTTTTCACCCGATGTCGGGATTAGAAGTGAAAATTGACATGATCCCCTTTATCAAGCACTTGCTCATTCACCCTTCAGTGAATTTCTCCCAGATTTTAATATGTTGTAGCTGACACTTTGCGCTATCGCATGTGTGCCCTTCGTTTTTTCAAGCAATGTTGTGATCACGTTAGAAAACCTGGTTGAAATTAAAGCCTATCTTCGATGTACTGAGATATTTCTTTCTTTCTGCAACTTTCTTTGCAATAACTATTAAAAAACGGCCCCTACCACAACCATATTTTGAACATGTTTACTTCATATCATATACATTATTTTATAACGTAACAACTTCTTGATCGGACACATCTTGGGTATGTAAAGTATAGACACAAAGGTCATAAATGTTTCACCCTGCATCTTGGTGAACACCTGTCCTATCTTTCACATATTTTGCACACGTATAGACAATGCCCAAGAATCGTTTCACAAAACCATAGAGATTGTAATTTGTCATGACTGACAAATTAAGGTGTTCCGATTTTTTTTTTTATCAATGATTCGTTTCCTGATCGCAAAAGGATGACCATACAGGTTTCAAATGTGTCTAGAGACATTGGCCGTGTGATGTTTGCATTCTCATGTAGAAAAAGGAGTCATATCTGCCATTTTTCGGTATGTATAAATTAGGGTCAAAGGTGATAGATGTTTCATCCTCTATTTTGGTGAATACATGACCTACCTTTCTCATATTTTACACACGCAAAGACCATGTTACAAGAATCATTTCATAAAACAACCACTTTTTGCTTAGATGGCATCTTGTCTGTGCAAAGTGCGTTCAAAGGTGGTGTACTTCTTTCTACAGGTATCTTCGTTATGACGTACATACGGGAGGGAATTTTTCTGGATGTGAAAATTGACATGATTGTCTTTATCGAGCACTGCCTAACTTCAACACCCTCGGTGAATTTCTCTCAGATATTGATATGTTGTAGCTGAGGCTTTGCGCTATCGTATGAGTCTCCTTCGTTTTTTCACACGATGTCGGAATCGCGTTAAAAACTTGGTTAAACTGAAGGTTAACTTCGATGTATTGAGATACTCTTTCTGCAACTTTCTTTGCAGTAACTCAAGAAAAACAGCCCTTAACATCCCCATATTTTGCACATGTTTAGTTCATGTCACGTACTTTATTTCATAAAACACCACTACTTGATCGGACACCATCTTGGGTATGTAAATTAGGGTCAAAAGTCATAAATGTTTCATCTTGTATCTTGGTGAACACCTGTCCTATTTTCCCCATATTTTGCACACGTATAGACGATGTAGGAAGAATCATTTCACAAAATAACGACTTCTTCCTCAGATGCCAACTTAGGAGTGTAAAGTCGAGTCAAAGGTCATATGTATTTGTTGTTGTATCTTCGTTATTTAGTGTATACAGAATTTGGCACCAAAGATGGCAGATGTGACTCCCTTTTCTAAATAAGAATCCAAACATCACACGGCCAATGTCTCTAAACACATATGAAACCTGTATGGTCATGCGTATTGCGACCAGGACTCGAATCATTGATAAAAAAAAATCGGATCACCTTAATTTGTCAGTGATGACAAATTACAATCTCTAGTTTTCTTTATTTCTCCCCAAAAGTTGTGTAGAGGTTAGCTCAGAAAGTGCATTGCCTATGAATGTCAAACTTATACCATATATATATCGTGTCCAAAAGACGGCAATCGAACTAAAATCAGAGTGATCAGTCGACCGTGACGTCACTATGACGTCATTATATGAAAACACATTTTCATTCATATCTCATTATTGGAATGGAATTTTTCAATGAAATTTACGTCACATAAAGTTCAATTAAAGGGAATTCTACTCATGTTTTCGAAATTCATCCCATCGTTAAAAACGTGCGCGTACGCGCGCGTTGAAATATTTGTATGCTCAAATCGAGCTCAAAATTTTTTTGCACACGTTTCAGACCATTAGGAGCATTTTTTGAAAAATTGAAAAAATCGGACGGACGCGTACGCGCGCGCGCATATACGCACGCACAGCTCATATGCAATTGAAATTTCCAGTTTTTTCACTTTGATCGGATGTCTGAAATGTCAAGGAATATTTCTACCAAGTTTCAAGTCAATCCGACTCAATATGACGTCATACGGGCCCGTCAAAGTTGAAATTCCGCGCGCGCGTCAATGGCGATACACAGTGCAACTATGCCAAAAAACTGCCAATTTTAAATCCGATTTTACTCGTCAGGATGGACGGTGACCCCCCATTTTCTTTACATATTTTGAAAGCTGATGAGTTGTACATGTCATTTCATGGGATGGCAATGCTGACAAACTGATTAAAAGATATCAAATTTCTTAATAAAGTAAAAAAAGTAAATTTTCAAAATAACGTCATCAAATTTCAAGTTCATTCGAGTGTATCTCACTAGTCCTTTGTCAATTTTCACCCAGATTTCAGTATGATGTAGCTTATTTAATGTTCTTTCAAACATAAAATCACGACATTTTGATTGGATAACGGTATCACCTCGTAAAAATGGATTGAAAGTAACCTTGTCAAATTTGACCAGTTTACGTGTTATCTCTATGGGAGTGCAGTTTTTCTGGAAATGAAAATTGACATGACTATCTTTATCGAGCACTAGCTCACTTACCCTTCGGTAAATTTCTCCCAGATTTTGATATATTGTAGCTGAGACTTTACGCTACCGTGAATGTGCCCTTCGTTTTTTCATACGATGTCGGGATCACGTCAAAAATTTTGGTTGAAATTCAGGCTTATCTTCGATGTATTGAGATATTTCTTTCTTTCTGCAACTTTCTTTGCAATAACTCAAGAAAAACACGCCCTATCACTTCTATATTTTGCACATGTTAAGTTCATGTCACGTACATTATTTCATAAAATAACAACTACTTGATCGGACACCATCTTGGGTATGTAAATTAGGGTCAAAGGTCATAAGTGTTTCATCCTGTATCTTAGTGAATACATGTCTTATCTTTTCCATATTTTGCAAACGCAAAGACCATGTTACAAGGATCATTTCACAGATTAATCACTTTTTACTCAGATGCCATCTTGTCTGTGCAAATTGAGGTCAAAGGTCATATGTACTTCTTTTTGTATCTTCGTTATGACGTGTTATCTCTATGGGAGGGAATTTTTTTAAATGTGAAAATTGACATGATTGTCTTTATCGAGCACTAGCTCACTTACCCTTCTGTGAATTTCTCCCAGATTTTAATATGTTGTAGCTGAGACTTTGCGCTATCGTTAAATTTCATTTTGTTATTTCATACGATGTCGGGATCACGATAAAAAACTTGGTTGAAATTAAAGCTTATCTTCTATGTATTGAGATATTTCTTTCTTTCTGCAACTTTCTTTGCAATAACTCAAGAAAAACACGCCCTATCACCCCCATATTCTGCACATGTTTAGTTCATGTCACGTACATTATTTCATAAAATAACAACTACTTGATTGGACAACATCTTGGGTATGTAAATTAGGGTCAAAGGTCATAAATGTTTCATCTTGTATCTTGGCGAATACCTGTCCTATCTTTCCCATATTTTGCACACGTATAGACGATGTCGCAAGAATCATTTCACAAAATAACCACTTTTTCCTCAGATGCCATCTTGGGAGTGTAAAGGTGGGTCAAAGGTCATATGTATTTGTTGTTGTATCTTCGTTGTCTGGTGTATACGGAATTTGGTACCAAAGATGGCAGATATGACTCCCTTTTCTAAACAAGAATTCAAACATCACACGGCCAACGTTTTTAACAACAGACGAAACCTGTATGGTCATGCCTATGGCGATCAGGACTCGAATCATTGATGAAAAAAAAATCGGATCACCTTAATTTGTCAGTAATGACAAATTACAATCTCTAGTTAGGTGATCCGAGTATCCTCTCGGATCACCTATTGTATCTGTACGGATTCTTTCTTCTTCTTCTTCTTCTTTAGGTGATCCGAGTATCCTCTCGGATCACCTATTGTATCTGTACGGATTCTTTCTTCTTCTTCTTCTTCTTTCTTTATTTCTCCCCAAAAGTTGTGCAGAGGTTAGCTCAGAAAGTACTATGCCTATCAAGTTCAAACTTACACCATGTATGTATCGTGTCCCAAAGACGGCAATCGAACTAAAATCAAAGTGATCAGTCGACCGTGACGTCACTATGACGTCATTATATGAAAACACATTCTCAATCATATCTCATTAATGGAATGAAGTTTTTCAATGAAATTTACGTCACATATATTTCAAATTATGCGTATTCTACTCATATTCTCAAAATTCACATTTTCTCTTGGTACGTGCGCGTACGCGCGCGTTGAAATATTTGTATGCTCAAATCGAGCTCAAATCTTTTTTGCACACGTTTCAGACCATTTGGAGCATTTTTTGAAAAATTGAAAAAATCGGACGGACGCGTACGCGCGCGCGCATATACGCACGCACAGCTCATATGCAATAGAAATTTTCAGTTTTTTCACACTGATCGGATGTCCACAATGTCAAGGAATATTTCTATCAAGTTTCAAGTCGATCCGACTCAATATGACGTCATACGGGCCCGTCAAATTCAAAATTCCGCGCGTGCGTCAATGGGGATACACTGTGCAACTATGCCAAAAAACCGCCAATTTTAAATCGGATTTTACTCGTCAGGATGGACGGTGACCCCCCATTTTCTTGACATATTCTAAAAGCTGATGAGTTGTACATGTCATTTCATGGGCTGGCTATGCTGAAAAAATGATTAAAAGATATCAAATTTCTTAATAAAGTAAACAAAGTAAATTTTCCAAATGACGTCATCAAATTTCAAATTCACTCGAGCGTATCTCACTTAAATTTCGCCAATTTTCACCCAGATTTCAGTATGTTGTAGCTTATGAAATGTTCTTTCATCAATGTAATAACAACATTTTGATTGGATAACGTCATCACCTCGTAAAAATGGATTGAAAGTATCCTTGTAAAATTTGACCAGTTTACGTGTTATCTCTATGGGAGAGCAGTTTTTCTGGAAGTGAAAATTGACATGACTCTCTTTTTCGAGCACTAGCTCACTTATACTTCGGTGAATTTCTCCCAGATTTTAGTATGTTGTAGCTGAGACTTTGGGCTATCTTAAATGTGTCCTCCATTTTTTCATACGATGTCGGCATCACGTCGAAAAACTTGGTTGAAAATGGCACGAGGCTTCGATGCAGCGTCATTTTGCTTAATACACAGGGCCTATGGAGAATGAAATAGGTCATTGCGTAGCGCATCCGACTCGTAATCCTAAGGTCCCTGGTTCGAGGCTCAGCCCTGCCAATTTTTTTTTTAATTTTTTTAAACACTTTTTTCTTCTTTTTCTTTAGTTAATCTTAATCTCCCTTTCCTTACTTTATCTTTTTTCTGATTTTTTTATGCTTCTCCTTCAAATTTCTATAAAATAACATAATTTTTTCTTTATTTTTCTTTCTTTCTACTACTTTCTGTGCAATAGATGAACAACAGCAATGGCTATTAATCCCATATTTTGCACATGTTTTGTTCATGTCACGTACATTATTTCATAAAATAACAATTACTTGATCGGACACCATCTTGGGTATGTAAATTAGGGTCAAAGGTCATAAATGTTTTATCCTGTATCTTGGTGAATACATGTCCTATCTTTCCCATATTTTGCACACGCAAAGACCATGTTACAAGAATCATTTCACAAAATAACCACTTTTTGCTCAGATGCCATCATGTCTGTGCAAAGTGGGGTCAAAGGTCATATATTCTTCTTTCTGTATCTTCATTATGACGTGTTATCTCTATGGGAGTGCGGTTTTTCTGCGAATGAAGCTATGACAATCTTTTTCGAGCAATAGCTCACTTATGCTTCGGTGAATTTCTCCCAGATCTTAATATGTTGTAGCTGAGACTTTGGGCTATTGTATTTTACCCTTCGTTTTTTTCATACGATGTCGGGATCACGTTAAAAAACGTGGTTGAATTTAAAGCTTATCTTCAATGTATTGAGATGTTTCTTTTCTTTCTGCAACTTTCTTTGCAATAACTCAAGAAAAACAGCGTCTATCACCCTCAAATTTTGCACATGTTTAGTTCATGTCACGTACATTATTTCATAAAATAACAACTTCTTGATCAGACACCATCTTGGGTATGTAAATTAGGGTCAAAGGTCATAAATGTTTCATTCTATATCTTAGTGAATACATGTCCTGTCTCTTCCATATTTTGCACACGCAAAGACCATGTTACAAGAATCATTTTACAAAATAACCACATTTTGCTTAGATGCCATCCTGGCTGTGCAAAGTGAGGTCAGTGGTCAAATATACTTCATTCTGTCTCTTTATTATGACGTGTTATACGGAATATGGTACCAAAGATGGCAGATCTGACTCGCTTTTCTAAATGAGATTCCGAATATCACACGGCGAATGTCCCTAAACACAGATGAAACCTGTATGGTCATGCCTAAATTATATATTTGTTGCTGTATCTTCGTTATCTAGTGTATACAGAATTTGGAACCAAAGATGACAGATTTGACTCCCTTTTCTAAATGAGAATCCAAACATCACACAACCAATGTCTCTAAACACAGATGAAACCTGTATGGTGTTGCCTATTGCGATCAGACCTCGAATCATTGATTAAAAAAAAATCGGATCACCTTAATTTGTCAGTGATGACAAATTACAATCTCTAGTCTTCTTCTTCTTCTTCTTCTTTATTTCTTTCTCCTCAAATCTTGTGCAGCGGTTAACTAAAAAAGTCCCCCACCTATCACTTTCAAACTTATACCATGTATGTATCATGTCCTAAGGACGACAGATCTAGTGTATCAATGTGATCAGTTGACCGTGACGTCATTATGACGTCATTATCTGAAATCACGTTTACCTCAATATCTCATTAATGGAACGGAATTTTTGAATCAAATTAAGATATCATATGGTTCAAGTCAAGGTCTATTGATATATTTCATAAAATTTGGTCACGTTCATAGTAAACGAGCGCGTACGCGCGCGTTGAAATTTAAACATGCTCTAATCAACCTCAAAATTGTTTTGCACACGTTTCAGGTCATTTACAGCATTTCAAAAAAAATCGACGGACGCGTACGCGCGCGCGCATATACGCACGTACAGCTCATATGCAATAGAAATTTCCCGTCTTATCGCACGGATCGAATGTCTGAAATGTCAAGGAATATTTCTACCAAGTTTCAAGTCGATCCGACTCAATATGACGTCATACGGGCCAATCAAAGTTTAAATTCCGCGCGCGCGTCAATGGCGATATACAGTGCAACTATGCCAAAAAACCGCCAATTTTAAATCCGATTTTACTCGTCAGGATGGACGGTGACCCCCCATTTTCTTTACATATTTTGAAAGCTGATGAGTTGTACATGTCATTTCATGGGGTGGTAATGCTGACAAAATGATCAAAAGATATCAAATTTCTTAATAAAGTAAAAAAAGTGAATTTTCAAAATGACGTCATCAAATTTCAAGTTTATTCGAGCATATCTCACTAGTCCTTTGTCAATTTTCACCCAGATTTCAGTATATTGTAGCTTATTTAATGTTCTTACAAATAAAAAATTACAAAGTTTTGATTGGATAACGGTATCACCTCGTAAAAATGGATTGAAAGTAATCTTGTCAAATTTGACCAGTTTACGTGTTATCTCTACGGGAGTGCAGTTTTTCTGGAAATGAAAATTGACATGACTATCTTTATCGAGCACTAGCTCACTTACCCTTCGGTAAATTTCTCCCAGATTTTAATATGTTGTAGCTGAGACTTAACGCTACCGTAAGTGTGCCCTTCATTTTTTCATACGCTGTCGAGATCACGTCAAAGATTTTGGTTGAAATTCAAGCTTATCTTCGATGTATTGAGATATTTCTTTCTTTCTGCAACTTTCTTTGCAATAACTCAAGAAAAACGGCCTCTATCACTTCCATATTTTGCACATGTTAAGTTCATGTCACGTAAATTATTTCATAAAATAACAACTACTTGATCAGACACCATCTTGGGTATGTAAATTAGGGTCAAAGGTCATAAGTGTTTCATCCTGTATCTTAGTGAATACCTGTACTATCTTTCCCATATTTTGCACACGCAAAGACCATGTTACAAGGATCATTTCACAAAATAACTACTTTTTACTCACATGCCATCTTGTCTGTGCAAATTGAGGTCAAAGGTCATATGTACTTCTTTTTGTATCTTCGTTATGACGTGTTATCTCTATGGGAGGGAATTTTTTTAAATGTGAAAATTGACATGATTGTCTTTATCGAGCACTAGCTCACACGGCCAATGTCTCTAAACACAGATGGAACTTGTATGGTCATGCCTATTGCAATCAGGACTCTAATCATTGATAAAAAAAAATCGGATCACCTTAATTTGTCAGTGATGACAAATTACAATCTCTAGTTCTTTCTTTCTTTCTTTATTTCTGGACAAAAGTTGTGCAGAGGTTAGCTCAGAAAGTGCATTGCCTACCAATGTCAAACTTATACCATATATGTATCATGTCGCAAAGACGACAGCGCAAGTAAAATCATAGTGATCAGTCGACCGTGACGTCACTATGACGTCATTATATGAAAACACATTTTCATGCATATCTCATTAATGAAATGGAATATTTCAATGAAATTTACGTCACATATATTTCAAGTCAAGCGGATTTTACTCATATTTTCAAAATTCATTTTTATTTCAAAAAGCGCGCGTACGCGCGCGTTGAAATATTTGTATGCTCGAATCGAGCTCAAATTTTTTTTGCACACGTTTCAGACCATTTGAAGCATTTTTTGAAAAATTGAAAAAAATGGACGGACGCGTACGCGCGCGCACATATTTGCACGCACAGCTAATATGAAATAGAAATTTTCAATTTTTTCACAAGAATCGGATGTCGGAAATGTCAAGGAATATTTCTACCAAGTTTCAAGTCAATCCGACTCAATATGACGTCATACGGGCCCGTCAAAGTTGAAATTCCGCGCGCGCGTCAATGGCGATATACAGTGCAACGATGCCAAAAAAACGCCAATTTTAAATCCGATTTTACTCGTCAGGATGGACGGTAACCCCCCATTTTCTTTACATATTCTAAAAGCTGATGAGTTGGACATGTTATTTCATGGGTTGGCAATGCTGGCAAAATGATTAAAAGATATCAAATTTCTTAATAAAGTAAAAAAAGTAAATTTTCAAAATAACATCATCAAATTTCAAGTTCACTCGAGCGTATCTCACTTATCCTTTGCCAATTTACACCCAGATTTCAGTATGTTGTAGCTTATTGAATGATCTTTCATTCATATTCTTACAACATTTTGATTGGATGACGGCATCACTTCGTAAAATTGGATTGAAAGTAATATTGTCAAATTTGACCAGTTTACGTGTTATCTCTATGGGAGAGCAGTTTTTCTGGCAGTGAAAATTGACATGACTCTCTTTTTCGAGCACTAGCTCACTTATGCTTCGGTGAATTTCTCCCAGATTTTAGTATGTTGTAGCTGAGACTTTGGGCTATCGTAAGTGTGCCCTTCATTTTTTCATACGACGTCGGCATCACGTCGAAAAACTTGGTTGAAAATGGCACGAGGCTTCGATGCAGCGTCATTTTGCTTAATACACAGGGCCTATGGAGAATGAAATAGGTCATTGCGTAGCGCATCCGACTCGTAATCCTAAGGTCCCTGGTTCGAGCCTCACCCCTGCCAATATTTTTTTTTTAAATTTTTTAAACACTTTTTTTCTTCTTTTTCTTTAGTTAATCTTAATCTCCCTTTCCTTACTTTATCTTTTTCTGATTTTTTTATGCTTCTCCTTCAAATTTCTATAAAATAACATAATTTTTTCTTTATTTTTCTGTCTTTCTACTACTTTCTGTGCAATAGATGAACAACAACAATGGCTATCAATCCCATATTTTGCACATGTTTAGTACATGTCAAGTACATTATTTCATAAAATAACAACTACTTGATCGGACACCATCTTGGGTATGTAAATTAGGGTCAAAGGTCATAAATGTTTCATCCTGTATCTTGGTGAATACATGTCCTATCTTTCTCATATTTTGCACACGCGAAGACCATGTTACAAGAATCATTTCATAAAATAATCACTTTTTGCTTAGACGCCATCTTGGGTGTGCAAAGTGAGGTCAAAGGTCAAATATACTTCATTCTGTTTTAGCTTTCTCTCGCACTTGTCAATTATAGACCACAAAGCACAGTCGTTGAAATTATCTAAAAGCTGATCTTCGATGTATTGAGATATTTCTTTCTTTCTGCAACTTTCTTTGCAATAACTCACGAAAAACAGCCCTTATCACGCCCACATTTTGCACATGTTTAGTTCACATCACGTACATTATTTCATAAAATAACAACTACTTGATCGGACGCCATGAACCTATTGACTGTGTAGGCCTACATGGAATCTTCCTCGTCTAATTATGTGTGTTGTAATGAAATGTAAAATAAGTAGACTAGAAAAAAAAAATCATGGTTATGAAACATCAATTATTAAAAAAAAAAAGTTTGTATTTCATTGTCTCTCACCTTTTCTCCCTATCTCTCTCTCTCTCTCTCTCGCCCTGTCCTTTCCATTTATACCTGTCTCTTTCCATTCCTAAAATGTAATGCTGATAAAGATATTTTCCTATGTCATAACAGGCCACGTGATAATGACTTCTCACATTCATGTCTAAGGGACTTTCAATCAGTGAACCCTTTGACACTATAGTAACAACTTCATTCGTAGATTTTTTTTTTCTCCCAGTATATTTCATTCTAAGCAAGTTCACTTTTTAGGTGATCCGAGTATCCTCTCGGATCACCTATTGTATCTGTACGGATTCTTTCTTCTTCTTCTTCTTCTTCTTTATTTCTTTCTCCTCAAATCTTGTGCAGCGGTTAACTCAAAAAGTCCCCCACCTATCACTTTCAAACTTATACCATGTATGTATCATGTCCTAAGGACAACAGATCTAGTGTATCAATGTGATCAGTTGACCGTGACGTCATTATGACGTCATTATCTGAAATCACGTTTACATCAATATCTCATTAATAGAACGGAATTTTTGAATGAAATTAAGATATCATATAGTTCAAGTCAAGGTCTATTGATATATTTCATAAAATTTGGTCACGTTCATAGTAAACGAGCGCGTACGCGCGCGTTGAAATTTAAACATGCTCTAATCAACCTCAAAATTGTTTTGCACACGTTTCAGGTCATTTACAGCATTTCAAAAAAAATCGACGGACGCGTACGCGCGCGCGCATATACGCACGCACAGCTCATATGCAATAGAAATTTCCCGTTTTATCGCACGGATCGAATGTCTGAAATGTCAAGGAATATTTCTACCAAGTTTCAAGTCGATCCGACTCAATATGACGTCATACGGGCCAATCAAAGTTTAAATTCCGCGCGCGCATCAATGGCGATATACAGTGCAACTATGCCAAAAAACCGCCAATTTTAAATCCGATTTTACTCGTCAGGATGGACGGTGACCCCCCATTTTCTTTACATATTTTGAAAGCTGATGAGTTGTACATGTCATTTCATGGGGTGGTAATGCTGACAAAATGATCAAAAGATATCAAATTTCTTAATAAATTAAAACAAGTGAATTTTCAAAATGACGTCATCAAATTTCAAGTTTATTCGAGCATATCTCACTAGTCCTTTGTCAATTTTCACCCAGATTTCAGTATATTGTAGCTTATTTAATGTTCTTACAAACACAAAATTACAAAGTTTTGATTGGATAACGGTATCACCTCGTAAAAATGGATTGAAAGTAATCTTGTCAAATTTGACCAGTTTACGTGTTATCTCTACGGGAGTGCAGTTTTTCTGGAAATGAAAATTGACATGACTATCTTTATCGAGCACTAGCTCACTTACCCTTCGGTAAATTTCTCCCAGATTTTAATATGTTGTAGCTTAGACTTTACGCTACCGTAAGTGTGCCCTTCATTTTTTCATACGCTGTCGGGATCACGTCAAAGATTTTGGTTGAAATTCAAGCTTATCTTCGATGTATTGAGATATTTCTTTCTTTCTGCAACTTTCTTTGCAATAACTCAAGAAAAACGGCCTCTATCACTTCCATATTTTGCACATGTTAAGTTCATGTCACGTAAATTATTTCATAAAATAACAACTACTTGATCAGACACCATCTTGGGTATGTAAATTAGGGTCAAAGGTCATAAGTGTTTCATCCTGTATCTTAGTGAATACCTGTACTATCTTTCCCATATTTTGCACACGCAAAGACCATGTTACAAGGATCATTTCACAAAATAACTACTTTTTACTCAGATGCCATCTTGTCTGTGCAAATTGAGGTCAAAGGTCATATGTACTTCTTTTGTATCTTCGTTATGACGTGTTATCTCTATGGGAGGGAATTTTTTTAAATGTGAAAATTGACATGATTGTCTTTATCGAGCACTAGCTCACTTACCCTTCGGTGAATTTCTCCCAGATTTTAATATGTTGTAGCTTAGACTTTACGCTACCATAACTGTGCCCTTCGTTTTTTCATACGTTGTCGGCATCACGATAAAAAAAAAACTTGGTCGAAATTAAAGCTTATCTTCTATGTATTGAGATATTTCTTTCTTTCTGCAACTTCCTTTGCAATAACTCAAGAAAAACACGCCCTATCACCCCACATGTTTAGTTCATGTCACGTACATTATTTAATGAGATAACAACTGCTAGATCGGTCATCTTGGATATGTAAATTAGGGTCAAAGGTCATAAATGTTTCATCTTGTATCTTGGTGAATACCTGTCCTTATATCTTTCCCATATTTTTCACACGTATAGACGATGTCGCGAGAATCATTTCACAAAATAACCACTATTTCATCAGATGCAATCTTGGGAGTGCAAAGGTGGGTCAAAAGTCGTATGTACTTGTTGCTGTTTCTTTGTTATAGTGTATGCAGAATTTGGTACCAAACATGGCAGATATGACTCCCTTTGCTAAATGAGAATGCAAACACCACACGGCCAATGTCTCTAAACACAGATGGAACTTGTATGGTCATGCCTATTGCAATCAGGACTCGAATCATTGATTAAACAAAAATCGGATCACCTTAATTTGTCAGTGATGACAAATTACAATCTCTAGTTTATTATATTTTTCTCCAGTAGGCCTAAAAACCAGTTAAGTTCGACTCCATTAAAAGAGAAGCCATAAAGGTCACCCCCCCAATCTATGGTACATTACCAGTAGGATCTACTAATTAAATATAGTCGTATAATGAGTATTTTAAAGTATTTCTATGAACAGTGGCGCGTGTATGGTATGCATGCTGGAGCAGCCCAGCGCCCGCACTGCCCTCCAACGTAGAGGTCCTATCTAACGTTGAGAGCTGACTACGTAAACGAAGTGTAGGCCTACTGACTGAGTTCTGTCAAATTGTGGAATTGTGAGGTAAAATATCAGTGACAAGCATAATTCTATTTATAGTCGCAAATTCATTAACCCGATTGATTCGCGTGTGTCACCAGTGCCTGCTGTTGTGTTGTCGCTTTCTTGTTTTATGATACAGTAGGCCCAACTGTTCTCACTCGGTGACTGCAGATACAGTCATGGTGATCCTGAGTGCGGATGCCAACGTACATACAGTACGCCTGCCTGATCAACTGAAGCCGAGAGCAAATGTGTATTGATTGTCAGCTCCTTGTTTAATGCTATATTACTACTACTAGGGTTGGTCTTGACGTTTTGTTGTCAATAGACTCGCTATAATGATAATAATGATAAAAAAGTGTGTTCATGTTAATTCTGTGCACGATAAACTGCTATAATAGGCCTGGTAGGGTCACATACAAATTATGTTGTATGATTGATGTGATATGGTTTTGCGGTTTGTTTACAAGCGGAGCTCGCGCGCTGGGTAGGGGATCCCATTCCCAGGTCAAGGTGTAACCCTGCGCGAGGTCGACAGGTCCAGCCTTGTGATGTGCGCGGCAGCTCCCGCAAGTCGGCACCAACACTGGAGAGACTGCGCAATAAGCCAGTTGGCAGTTCAGTTACCAGTAGCTCATGGGCATATTGGTACAAATGCCCTTTCTTTTTTCTCAATAGGTTAGGCGTTTTTAAAGCAGCATGATCGCATGATGCATAGCCATGCCCACAATTTATGGAATTCATGTTCAATGTACAATTTGTGTGTTATGCAGAGCATGTGACAAGAATGGTCTGTCAATTGACACTTCGGCAGGCATTCATTTCGACATTGCCTTGGTTTGTGTTGAATGCTAATAAATAAACTTTTCCCACTAGCATTACTAAATACCAGGCTTGCTGTCGGGTGGATATATGCTAGTAAGCATCATTTACAAGGGTTACATGAATAATAATTTACATCAGGGATATATATCTCCGTGAATTAAAAAACAAACATTCCTGATTGTACAAATGACCTGAAAACAATTCTGCTCATGTGCAGAGTGGAACTGTAAACTGGCTTATAAATTCAGATACCTAGACTTCGACCAGTAGTGGTTTGCTCTTTGTTGGCAGAGTTGGTATAATCACGCTTTTTTGGCATAATTTTCGACATTTCAGCATCTAGCATTTAATATGCTAGACATGATTTGGCAGTTTTTAGCATACGATACCATACAAATTCTAGCATATTGCTGCAGAAAGGAAATCTCCAGGAAGTTTGTAGGTACCGTACTGTGGTACAGACCAGTTACCTCTTTGTGGTTGGTTTACAGTGTATTGTTTGATAATTATGATATTGTTAGTTTGAAATTGACAAGAGTTTTGAAGATGTGTGGGTTTTTTTTTAAGCTTATTTTTATGTTTCTTTGGTTTGCCGATTTAACGCAGCATTTGAGGACTTTGATGATTGGGCACAACATTGTGATTTAGTTAGAACCATAGTGCGACTGGGCACCACAATTCCAATTCAAATTTAGTTGTATTATTTGTTTGTTTTTGCTTGTCAGCTGATGAGGCATCACAATAAGTTAACATATGACATAATTTCATTGCAATTTAGCATACTTTTAGGCCACTCCACGCACAACCCCATGTTTTTGGCTGGTCTCATGTCGATGTTGTGATGTCAAATTACCGTAGGGTGTACCTCACTTTCTCCAGGATGCAACAGTACCAAGCTAGGGATGGAATAAAGGAGAAATTTACAAAAATATTCCATTTGCACTTTGTCTGCTTCAACCTACATGTACCTACAGATACTGAAGGATGTTTTATACTGAATGCAGGCTTCAAGTCTGACAAGACTATGCATGCTAGTAGATACTGTAATACGCTTGTAACTCTCAGACTTTACGAAATAAAATCTTTCAGCTTATTTTTAATGTCAATGACCCCTGTTAATGAGACTTTTATTATGGGGGAAAAAGTCACTTTGAGGGCAGAATAATGAAGAAAGAGAGAAGTAACAGATTTCTTCTAGAATATTGTACTGCACGGGTATGCAAGACTTGAAATGTCGGGCCTATCAGTGGTATGATTTTCTGTATCGGAACCCCTTTACAGACATGTCTACAAAAACTATTAGACTGGCCGGGCCAATTAAGTTGGTCTTTACATGGCTTAACATCAACATGTTATCCACATCTATATAGTACCTGGTACTGTTTCTGAAGTCTATCATCAACAACCAAAAAGCTTGTCTGAGGCTTACTGTACCTGACGTAGCAATTAACAAAGGCATCAACAGCTAGGTATCAAGTAGTGAAATGTAATCCATCTTAGGAAGAGGTGAGTTACACAGTAGCTCGTTTTAAAATCATTGGGCAGGGGGTTGCTCTTGACAAAATTGGTGTGCTAATGAAAATGTGGACTATGTTGTTAGTCAAAGTTAAGGGTTTTAGGAACTTCAAACTTTTGAATAATACATAAATTTTTGTGCAAGCCTTTTCACAAGTACGGTAATGAATTGTTTAGGCCCTTATTCCAGCCATATTTACTGCAGGTTGTTCCTGGCATACTTATCAGGAAGAACTTTCCATTTTTTATTATTATTTTAAACTATTATAATTAGTTTCCAGTCAGGACTGTTTCTTTCACATACAAGTGTTGTCAATACTTTGCAACCGTATTCAATTTGAAGAATTTGTTTTCTTCCTGAAAACCTACCGGTAATTAAAAGCTATCGATCTCACCAATGAAGGACATGTTTTCAATAGGGCCTACTTTATTTTACTTTTATTGGTGGTATGCATCTAGGGAATGTCTCCAATATTAGTTTTCTGGTCAAGTCCAGGTAGGATGAGTAATGCTTTTTTTTTTTTGTAAAATATTATTAATGCATTTTAAATCAGTCTATTGTATTCCCTAACGTATGGAAAGGGAGCTGTAGAGAACCTTGATTCATATGAGGTCATTGGGATGTTTGTGCGTGCCTTCTTTTTGTGATGGCCTGGAATAATCATGACATTAGGAAGGAAAAGTCACACAATTCACTCCAATAATAGCAAGACACAGTAGCATAGGGTAGGATTACTGATACTGTATGCTGAAAAGAAGGTTGTGTGCTTCTTGTTTGCAGACTGTACCCTGTATATGAATCATGGGAGGCTTGGACATGGAGCTGCCACAGGATCTAGAGAGGAGCAGAGTTGGTAGGGATCTCTGCTGCCACCTGTGCAAGCACCCCTACAGGGAGCCCTTCTCTGGCACCTGCAAGCACCCCTTCTGCAAGAGCTGCCTGGTAGTACACTTTACCAGGTGCACATTTGAAAACTTATGCAATGTGCAGAATCTCTCTGATCACATTGTATGTACAGTCCCAAAACTTTCTTTTGAGTATAATTTGCCATTCCCTCCGTAACCTCACACTGGAAATAGATGATAGATAGTATAGGTAGATAGATAGGTAAATAAATAGATGAATAAATGGATGAATCTCCCACTGGAAATAGATTAATAGATCAATGAATGAATGAATAAATAGATTGATAAGTAAATGAATAAATACAATTTAAATCGAAAGGAGAGAACTATTTGCAGGGAAGTCAATAACTTTGTAGTCTTTGTCAAAGCCCCTGTGACTGTAGTAGATCATATTTGCAAAAGAAGAGAATAGAGGGTTGTCTCGATGGTAGTAAAATAGATTCTGAGTAGATATCCCTGCAGATCTTGCATGTCTTCTTGCTGTGAGTTTGCTGACATGCAAGATTACCGTAGTTGATCCTTAGCTCAGGTTATCCTCTCAGCTCCATTCTCTCTCTCCCATCTCCCATATGGGACTGTCAAACAAGCAGCATACTTTTTCCTTCCAACAACAGCATTTTGGTCAACAAAAATTATGCATGGTACCATAGTGAACATCGCTTGATCCTACATCCTTTTCTTTGTCTGGCTTGAAGAGAATGCAATTTAACTTTTGCATTATATTAGTACGGTACTATTTTGGGCAAGGCATGAAAATGCAAAGACAATTGTGTACTTTCCCATTTTCTAAATAAAAAGAGATCTGAAAGAAAAAAAAATGAAGTAAACTTAGGGGTTACCATGCACTATACGTCTTTTGCCACTTCAGAGAAATCACAGAGAACCATTTGTCAAGCTGGAATGCATTTGATGACCTGAATTTGCGACAGAATGCTAAAGTATATTCTGTGTGGTCGGTTAGGCGTTGCATCAAAATTATGACCAGCAGGATCCCTCAGGATCCTGATTCAAGCAGGATCCTGAGGGATGCTGCTGGTCATAATCTTGATGCAATGCCTTACAATGAGTGAAGATGCTAGTGAAAGTGAGCTCTGAGTATGACAACTTTCTGCATATTAAAGTTACAAAGATCTTACAAAGATTGGCAAGCTTACCTTTTCTGTGTTCCAGACAACAGGTGGAGGTGGGCCACTGTTGGACTGGCTGTAGATTTAAAGAAATGACTTGTCAGGAGAAACCCAGTGCTATTGTTTTACATTTTGTATTTTATTTGTTTCTTTATCTTTCCTTTAACCCATGGAACTTTGCAATTCTGCACTTTCTCAGCAGAGTGAAATCTTGGATTAAAAACAAAATAAATACAAAGTATAAAGAGGCACATTATCATTAATTGTCACATTTCTACCTGACTTACTGTGATTTCTGCGTTTTGTATTAAAAGATGAAAGTAAAAATGTGATGCTTTGATACATACTTTTGGAAAAGGAGTGATACTAAGTATACATGATAGTATTAAACAACATGAAATGGACTATTTGTAGAGCATGATGCAGCCTGTGTACCTATCATAATCTTGAAAAAGATGGGACTGATGTTTAACTCTTTATGTGCCACGTGCGCAAGTCTGACTCAGTCGATGGCATGCCAACTTTGTAGATTCTGCTCAAACGCTTAAATCCGCCCAAACCGATCAATAAATTTGCCAAATGCCACGGTTCAATGAAAGCGGTCCTCGTGCTTCCGTTCCTCTTAAACATATAATGGCTTGTATTTTATGTGGAGATTGACTATCAAGCGGTGTTCCCTTCTGGATTTGCAAGTAAATTCTAAGTTTTTGCCACTGTTTTGTGTGCAAAGTCATGCCTTGTCAGTAATGTAGCTACTGGTCATTCGAAAGAAAAACAATCATAGATTTGCCATACAATTTACATCAGAGCAAAGCGTGACATTTTCTGTACAACTTTGCTCACTTTATGCCCGGGTTGACAGAAATCTATAGGCAAGTTACAAAGATTTGAACAACAGAATGCTTTCCCAGAGCATGACTGCATTGGTGTATTGGAATAATATGGCACACAGGGGGTTTCCACCATGCATGGCAATATTGGCATAAGAGTTAATTCTAGTTGACCATAGGGCATTTAGGTGGCTCATTCAGTTGGTATAAGGTACTGTATACGCTATAATTTTCGCGTACATAAATTTTCGCGAATTGCCGATGTCACACATTTTCGCGAGTGGTTAAATTCGCGATTGGGGGACCAGAGAAAATATGAAGTGGCAAAGAAAGTGTGAATTTTCAACTTACTAGCATGTAAGAATGATACTAGTTATACACTGCATGAAAAAGACTTGCTAAACTCTGCGAACTAGTAAGTTAGAATTCAACATTTTTGAAGTGGAAAGTCTATCGCGCTAGATTTCTGACAAGTGGTCCCCTTGCGATAATGGATTGGCTCTCTACAGTATTCGTAAGTAGACGTGGACGTGCGTAAACAAGCTTAGCCAGTATGGTCTGTTCAGTAAGCCGTGACATGGTATTCTAGTACTGAAATGTTCGTATCATCAAGGCAAGGGATTCATTTTGGAAGGTAATATTTTCGCGTGTTGTTAATTTCGCGAATAGCTCCCGACTCGCGAAATTCGCGAAAATAAAACCCTCGCGAAATATATAGTGTATACAGTATTCACCTTGATCTATAAAGTTGAATGGTTCGGGTTTGAGCACAGATTCAAATCCAATGGGTCTTAATACTGAGCATTGTTACATGTGTCATCACGCCGTCCTCTCTATTAGCTCCAGGCAAAATGCTGTCCCTCAGATGGGACATATAATGGAGGTCCCATGTGTGAGAGTCACAACCCATGCACATAAAACATCCCACTTAATTCATTGCATTCCTACACATACATGCAACTGGAACCCATGGAAAACTAACTAGTGCAGCTGAATAAATAGGCTATCCAGCCATCTACTGGTATCCAGATGGAAAGTAAAAAATAAACAAGCCAAATAGAAAATGCAGGAGGCCTCCATCTCAAGCCGGTGCTTGATCTTGATAGCGATCTTGTTAAATCAGAAATGACGTACTGTACGGTAAGGTTCATCATCGTATTCTAAGCATGGAGTCAGCTGAAGGCTGGGGGGAATTCCCGAGTACAGACATGGAGAGTGCGAATGTGATTAGCTACACATAGTGCGTAATGTCTGTGTGCGTGCGTGCGTGTGTGCGTGCGTGCATGTCGGAAAGGGTCAATGTACAATACAGGGCTTCTGTGAACCAGGAATATAGACACATGTATGCAAAGTCACACACAACCACACACATTTTTATTTAAGGACCATTAGCTTTGATTGATTTGAGGGATTAAAGGGTTGATAGTCCCAGCTCAGTATTTCATCAAAGTACATGCTTGTGCAAATTAAGAGTCTGAACTTGTTTATCTGGTAAAAACTTATTTTTAAAGGGAGGAAGTGTACATTGTAGTACAAACCTGATGGTTACAACAAAGTGTTACCATTCACCCAAACAAAGCAACTCGAACTATCATAATTATGTTTGTTTTGTTTTTTTCTTTAATACCGGTACTCTGCTACTGAGAAGACAATATCTGGTGTACTGAACAAAATGTTTTAGTTGCCATGATTTTGAAAGGGTCCTCTTACTCCTCACTTTACATTTGACATAATGTGGATTGCAGATGAGTGAATGCAACAATATTAGTAGAACACATCGGTGAAAGTTTGGGGAAAATCTGCCAATACGTTCAAAAGTTACCAATTTTTGAAGTATTTGTGCAGTCCCTGCTGGATGACAAGACTACTAAAGTGTATGATGTCACATGCATCCAACAATATAAGGAAAATAGAAGAAGAATTTCATAAAATTTCACTTTTTGAATAATAAAGTGCAATTTTTTTTTTCAACTTCTTACTGACATATCTTAAGGGTAACATTATTCACCCTGCCTTCTGAGAGTGTAAAGTCTAGTGTGTTTCTGTTACGTGAGGAAAGTGAAAATATGTTGAATTTTCTTTATTCTTTCTTTGTATCTTTGTACTCGTGTGACATTACAAGCTATAGAAGTCTATTCATCCAGCCATGACTGAGCAGAAACTTAAAATTCATAACTTTTGAACAGATTGTCCGATTTTCCTTAAACTCTCACTGATGTTTTCTCACTGATATTGCTACATTCACTCAACTCACATGTGTATGAAGGGTGAACTTGTCCTTTAAGAAGTTCAAAAAGCCATGCAAGACAAATGTTATGGTCACAATTCATGATTCCTTTATTTTCACATAGTCTGAAAGGCATGCAAAACTATTTATCCCATTTTATGAATGATAAAATGTTCTTTGAATTTTATATACTCAGAATTTTTGGCCTGTATCGTGAAGAGAGAGCATCATAGGTCACAGTGAAAGAATGACAATATAACTCCAAAGCTTGGTGTAATTAACAAGTAAAACAATAAAAAAAAAAACATATTGTCCTGCTGATGGATAAAATGATTTTATAGTTTACAGGGAGAGGGACAGAGGGGGCCGATTGTAAAGGCATTGCAAGTGAATGATTCTTCAGTTGATTTTTGTTTTGTTTTTATGCCTCCGCCAACGAAGTGGCCAGAGGCAAATGTTTTCGGGTCTCCCGTCCGTCCGTCCGTACGTCCGTCCGTCCGTACATCCGTCCCGTTTTGTTTTTGTCGATATCTCAAGAACCGTGTGGTGGTTTTACATCAAACTTCGTAAGAGGGTATATCCTGGGGGACAATACTTTGTTTGGATTTTAGGGTCATGGGGTCAAAGGTCAAAGGTCACAGATTATTTTGTGGAAAAAAAGATTGAAAATTCATGTTTTTCTCCATATCTCGCAAATGGTTCAAGGTATCTTCATGGAACTTAGTATATATGCTTGTTCCAATGGGCAGTGATTATCTAGGGAAGTTGGGGGTCATGGTTCAAAGGTGAGGGGGTCAAAGGTCATGGTCAACTCCTCAAAATATCACTACTTTCCTTAAATATTTATGCAATGCCTGAAGTTTTTTTTTTTTTTTTAACATGATGTATACATGTATTACCAAATATATATTCAATGGGAAGTTTCTTGCCAAAAGGTCAAAGGTCAAGTGAAAGTGCTGAATTGCACTTTTTCCTCCATATCTCAAAAGTAACTCAAGGTATCATCATGAAACTTACATATTTATTTATGTTCAACCTAACAGTGATTCTCTTTGGAACTGTGAGGTCAAGGGTCAAAGGCCAGGTTTAGATAATGCTATTTTCCCATTTGATACTGAAATTATACTTTTTCTCAATACCTTGAAAATTACTCAACTGGTGCAAAAACTTATAAAAGGGTCAAAAGTCAAGTAAACATCATCAGTTCCTCAAATACCTGCACTCTGACGTTTTCATCATTCATCCAATTGAACCTAGTTCTATGAAAGTGAACATTCAGCACATTTGTGTCAAACCTGTCATTTTAATATTTTGCCAATTGTGTGAAACTGTCATCACACATTGTCAAGACATTGTACTATAGACCTATTAGGAGAACCATGCATTATGGCGGAGGCATATCAGTCGCCGTAGTGATATATCTAGTTTATTTGGTATATTTATCATGTTTATTTATTCATATTTTGATTGGTTGTTTATCTTACTCAGAGACTTGCCTGCCATCAGTGGTGTCCTGTGTGATATTTGTGATCGTCCGCTCAAGCTGTCTGAGGTATTGCATGATTTCTTTTTGTAAAACTTTCTCAATGCACATTTTACCTGTTGACAACAAAAATTTTATTTCTTTTGTAATTCATCTGATTCACCTTACGTATACAGTACCTTGTAATTTTGTCATCCCACTGTTTGCATCTTCACCAAGTCATTACAACATGAACCAAATTTTTATTGCATTTTTATGGTACTCATGTGACTGTTCATATGAGGAATTAATATGACAGGGCATTATATCCACAGAGCATGTTTATATTTTGCTGTCATGCCACTAACTTGAAATCTCATTGGTATTTTTAATAGACAAGTAATCATCAGGGTTGTAGGATTAAATCAAAGGTCAAGGGTCCCCCTGAAGGGCCAGTATTGAAAATAACACTTCATTTTATGCAAGAACGTAATTCATATTTGTCAAACTTGGTGTTTGGTTTTAGCACATGCAGCAGGTTGATAAGATCTTGGGCGAAATTATATTGAATGATGTGAATGTACTGCATTTTCAAAGCAAATTGAAAGAAATACAGACAGTATATTTTAAAGGGATAACGTGAAACTGCCTATTGATTTCATTTGCAGCTATTCTCTTAACAGAATTTAGGCAAAATGGGAGCAGTCAGGTTCAGTTTTAATACATCAGTTGATATTGCCATACATGCTCAATTGTTAATTCTTTTGCGTTAAACTTATGACAGGTTAGTAGTAGGGTACTGTACATGAAATGAGATTGTACAATGAATGAATGAGAGATTGTACTTTTACAAAACATCTGGGACTTTTGGTACATATAATATACTACTTTGGTTTACATGACTATTGTGATATGATCACAATTTTTTCCATCCTTTTTGTCACAGAATTGGTTGTTATACATAATTTTCATTTGTATTTTATGTCTTTCTTGTGTTTTTCTTGTCCTTTTATAGTTGAAACGAGACCAGGTAACCCAGCGGAAACTTCAGAAACAAGCAAAGTGCAAGTGCAGAAATTGTGACTGGAAAGGCTCATACACTGACTATATCGAGGTTTGGGCAGCTTTTGGTTTCATCTTGTTATCCTCGATTTTGCTTGCTTGTAGTCACCTCTGTGAGAGAGGCCATTATCTTTTCCAGTATTGTTTTACTTCATGTCATTGTCAATTTTCCAATCTCAGTTTATTTGCATATTTCTCAAGACAATGTCATACAAAGAGTACAATTCAATACAAATATTAGTACAAATTGGGTAAAACTTTCACCTGAATGTGCAAATGTCTTGATATAACAATAAGCGTAGTGGTCTGTTTACAGTACTTGGTGACTATAGTCTTGCAAAGTAGGAGAAATGTGATGGCAGGCCTACATACAAGGAAACTTGTTCAGTCACAGGTCCAAGAATAATGTTTGAATTGTAGAACCTGGATACCTATGTAGACCATATAATTAGGCAGAAACAAACAAACAAGCAAAGTGAAGTTGCTGCATATCATAAAACTTTTGTGCCTTTTTTTTTTGGGGGGGGGGGGGGGGACTGTAGGGGCCTGTATGGTTGCACTTTTTCCCCTGGTATCTATCTGTTTCTATTTAGTGTTTGTGTTCACCTGTATGTTACGGATGAAGACAGCATTTTCAATGTCAGAAGTGAGCCAACAATAACTTAAGGGACAATTAATGTGTGTTTGTGGTTCTATCTGGAATACTGTCTAGATTCTGGAATTTCTTCTGTTGTTGTTGTTATAGGGTTCTTTATTATGAGATGGGGAGTTCACATACATTTTGTATCTGAACACAAGGGGGTGCAAATCATGCTGTATTGTGGAATGCTGGAAGCCGTTACTAAGACCCCATTTACACTGCAGGGTTGGCCCCAAATGCAGTACTTGGGCCCACATTTTGTATTTCAGCACTAACAATTTTGGGCCGCCCTGTCTTAACATTTCAACATTTCATCATAGTAGCGCTGTCAATGTAATATAAATAATTTTTCAGATCAGTAGTATGCAAAGGTTGGCATGCTACTGGTGACAGTGACTTCATAATATTTCATCTCTCAGTATCATCATGTGATGAATTTGGTACTTGTACTTCATCTGAGCTTGCATGCCTTTTCATCAAAAGTAGGCTAGCACAAGGCCTGCCAGAGACTTATGGAACCTCAGAATGCTGTATAAGGTGACCAAATTTAGTATACATTTAGAGATCTAGATATTAAATTCAGCATTATAGTGTACTCCTTGTTCACTCAAATGGTGTATTAGAAACTCGTTCAAGCAATGCTGCCTATTCCTCTCAGTCATAGGCATTGTGACTTGTGTTGTTGTGAACTCTGAAGAGGGTTAATTTTGCAAAATAAATGACTGAAGGTTTGTTCAGATGGTGATACGATCTGCCAAAATTGTAAGACTGCTTTATCAATCCTTATCATTGTTTTATCACAGGGTGTTTTAATGCATGTGTTCATGTATAATTTATCGCCATGAATGTCAATGTGTTTATAAACTCTTTATGTGCCATGTTCGCATGCTCGACTCAGTCGATGGTGTGCCAACTTCGCATATTCCGCTCAAATGCGCAAACCCGCCCAAATTGATTTATAAATCACCAAATACCGCAATACAATAAAAGTGTTTGTGGCAATTCCATTCCTGCCACTTGAAGCTTGCATTTTATGTTAGTGATTAACTATCAAGGGTTGTTCCCTACTGTATTTCCGATTAAGTGCTAAGTTTCTGTCGCTGTTTTTTTGTGAAAAAAGTCATGGCTCTACAATAATGTACAGTAGCTACTGGTCATTTGATAGAAAAGCAATCATAGATTTGCCATACAATTTATATCAAAGCAAAGCTTCCCATTCTCCTATGAATCTGCCCATAAAATTTCCAGGGAAACAAAAAGGTTACACATATTTGAAAAACAGAACAGTTTCCCAAAGTATGACTGTTACTCTCTCAGAATAATATGGCACACAGAGGGTTTATATACCACTATGTGGCGCATAATGAGTAAATGGTTTAATGGAAGATCACATGACAGGAAACAAGTAATGACAATTATGTTAGCCTTGATGGAAGCAGTGAGTGATGAGAGTGAGTTGTGGCTATGGTTCAGAAAATGGAAGAACAAGCCTTGAGAAAGGATTTTTTTTTGTTTTGACAAAATGATGTCAAGTGAGTGGGATTTGCATTAGTTCTGGGCAAAGATAATTTGATTAAATAGACAAGATTGGAAATGGATCCTGGGCTTTGAGGATGTGCATGGAGGCAACAGCATTTGGTAGAGAAGTATGGGAGGAAGGGTGCTGTAGTTGGAATTTTGCAATGAGAAGGAGTTGTGTATTGTGAAAACATGATTCATGGAAATGAAGAACAGAAGGATGATATTCAGTGCAGCAGGGAATGAGATGGAGATTGATTTTATGTTGGATGGCCGCAAGGGAGACAAAAATTGTTTTGGTGGATGTGGAGACAATCCCAGGAGAAATGTAGCTGAGATTGGTGATCACTGATTTGGATTTGAAGAAGAAACTTTAGGAAGTTTGTGAACTGCGACGAAGGGATGGTTGAGAGGAGAAAGGTGTGGTAATTAAAGTGAGAAGAGACAATTTAAGCAAAATTTGAGGAGAGAGTTGGAGAGGGAGTAAACATTAATGCACCATATTAATTGAAATCTTATTAGGAAGGGGTATCAGAAGTATGATGTAGTATACATGTACAATGTATAGGAAGAAGAAAGGCAGGAGAGGTGAGGCAGTGCATAGTGGTGAGAAGAGGAGGTGAAGGATGTGATCATGAGGAAGACTCAACTGTGTGTAGTAAAGAGGATTTAGCAAATGAAGGCCAGGTGTGAAACATGACGCATTGGGGAAAGAAGATGGTTGAGATATCTATGGGGTCATCCCACTAGACCGATGCCCACGAGTGATACAGCCCACGAGTTCGACAGTGAAAACAGGTCCATTAGTCATACAGCCCATGTTATGAGTTCAACACTACAATTGTAGGAAACTAAAGCCAGTGAGTTCGACAGTAGGCAAAAGCAGCCCCCATGTTCGACAGATACAATGTAGATGCAACATGAGGCTTTACGTGTCGGTCTCATCGGCCTTGTTAGCTTATACTGTCGAACGAAAGTTGGGCTATATGACTCATGGGCTGTATGACTCGTGGTCTGTATGACTTGTGAGCTATATGACTCGTGGGCTGTACTGTATGACTTGTGGGTGTCAGTCTTGTGATTTGCACCCATACCAAGAGATGTAGGAGGCTGAGAAGTTGGGCAAATTGGATGATAACACAAACAGAGTGTTTTAGCTTTATGAAATTAAAATGTAAAATAATGGAAGAAATATTGAGGGAGGAAGGTGTATGAGAGGGAATAATAGTGGGTTGAATTTAGTGAGAAAGACACCTGGAAGAATTTAGAGAGAACATGGGGGGAATTACATTGTATGAATGATGAGAATGACTGGATAAAAGGCTGGAAGCCGCTAATAATATGGTGATGGGGCTGGTGGAGAGGGTCATGGGGAAAGTGAAACAGCTGGAACCTCTGCTGAAGTAAGTGTAAAAATGATAATTGCAAGTGGAGAGAGAGATAGGGGTTGCTCTAATGATGGTGCTCTGGCAAGGTATGCCAGAAGGAAGATGAGTGCTTGATAATGGGGCATTATTAACCTGTTAAGGATGAGTCCTGAGTATACTCGGGCATGTGTCTATGGGAAATGTGTGTTGTAGCCAAGTCGAACAGTCCGTCCTCAGTGGGTTGAAGTTTACTTGTAGTAGTCCGTAAGGGAAATGGGGTTGTGATAAGTTGTGGGGCGTACAAGAAAGTGAGGTTACTGGAGCATGCAATGAAGATAATGGAATGGGTGTTGGAGAAGAGAATTCGGAAAGTTGCAGAATTGGACAAGATGCGATTTGGTTTTGTGGCAGGAAAATGGACAATATGTAGTGTTCATCCAAAGGAGATTGCAAGAGGATTACCAAGTTATATGGAGAAGGAGTTGTACATGCAGGGGCGGATCCAGGAATTTTGTAAAGAGGGGGCGCCTTTATAAAATTAAAGGGGGCACGACCCCCCCCCCCCCCCCTTCCCCCATTTTTTCTTGTTATTTCTTTTGTTTTAGCAAAAAATAAAGGGGAAATGCACGCTTGTGGTGCGCTCCTCCCTGGATCCACCACTGACCTATGTTTTGATTGATCTGGTTAATGCAAATTTTGTGGGGTTCCGAGGAAGGTGTTTGAGTGGCAAGGAAAGAGAAGTGTATCAGAAGTAATGATGAGAGCAGTGATGAGCTCGTGTACAGGGATATAAAGACAAGAGTTCAAGTTTTTCAGTGAAGGAGCCATGAAAGTAAGAATGACCGAAGAAGAAGTTGAAAAAGCAGTTTAATTGCCTGAGAAAGGAGGATACCCCAACTGCATGATGTGGAAAGTGAGATTGATCCGGTAAACTCGCAGATCCAGCCACCCTGTTATTGGAGACAAACCTGGATTTAAAAGAAAAAAGAAAAAAGGAATAATTGTGATGAATATGCCTCAAACCCAACATACAGCATTTGTGCCTGAAATTGTTGTAGTTGGCAGGTTTCCAGCACTCACATGCCTTAATATCTTTGGTTAGAAGCAAAGTTGCCAAGTAATTTCTAGCTAGCATTAATGCAGCATGCATAACATATTACTTTCATAGTGCTACTGCTATAGTAATAAATGAAAGCAGCAGAATGAAGTGGTTTTCATGCAAGGAAATTGTACTGAACAGGTGTTGTGCTTGACTGTAGGAATGCAAAATAATACTACAGAAATCACAGTCATATCAGCCACATGTGCCTTTTGAGAAAAAAACAATTGTGGAAGTCAGTTACTGTGCATTACAATTTATGTATCTTGCCTATATAAGATGGCTCTAGTCTATAGTCACACAGATTTCGAGTACATTATGCTATAGTGCAGCACAAAATAAGACATACTCGGGGATATCGTATGGAGGTAGATCATATATCTAGCCAGTATAAATACCACAGCATCACACTCTGAAACAACGATTGTAGCAGAACAGATAGGTATTTATGGAGGGAAATGGCACACTTTAAGCACATACAAGCATACAAGTCCTATACTTGACCATGTACAAAGTGCATAGAAGGCATGAGCACGTGTACACCTACGCTGTAGGCCTACATGCTCGGAAACAACCACGTGTTCCTCGCTGAATGGAATCACACTGCATGAGTACTCCCCATTTGCAGTTTGATAAACATCACTACAGAATGGAAGTGATTTATGATGAACAACATCCACTCTAATAAGTCTTACCCAGCTCAAGGGTCAATGTCTGGTGGAATAAAGCCATCATTTTCCCGCTATTTCGTACCTCGTGACAAGCCTGTTGCTTATATTGCAATACAGTGCAGTTTCCTTCCCTCATTCAAGCCTCCACATCTTCTGCACATGCTCCAAAGACCTTGAAATGACCTATGCAAATGTTGCTGTGGGACTGCATAGTGGCACGCTTTATTCACATGCAGTGGCTAAAAAATTTCCGCTGCTGGAATTTAAGTAGGCCCATCTCCTCCCCGAGTGAAGTGAATGAGCAATTTTTTTTTTCTTTTCATTTCACCCCATTAGCCATTAGCTTTGTTAATGCAGTATTATATCTGCCAGCATTTTACTAGATCATGATGCGTGTCAAGATCCGTTATGAGAGCTGGGAAGTCTGACATGCTTAGTGGTTCAAGTTCGATATCATGTATCAAACTCATGATTTGCTTTGATGGTGGGAATTTTTCATACAGGAGGGCAAGTGGTGTGAGCTGTAATGTTTGGGGTATATGGGAGAAGATATTGGGATTGCAATATGAGAGATGTCTCTATGATGTACAAAAAAAAAAATATAAAGAGGAAGGAAATATATAGTACAGAGGAATAATTATAACAGAGGGTGGCTAGTATTGAGAGAGAGGAAAAATTGAGGGAATACAATAAAAAAAAAAAATCAAGTACATTGAATCGTATAATGCAAAAGCATGACAGATGGATTTAAACCCAGCCAGGGTCTTCACTAAAAATGTCATTGATAATTGAACACAAGCTGGTTGCTGAATGTAATACAAACTCTTTCAGACTATGGAAAGTGACAGAACTTATTAGATTTAAAGATAAATTATTTGAGGTCAAATCTGAAAAGGGAGGTTCTTGGTTATAAAGATAATATATAGCTCATGAAATTGGATATTCCTATTAAACCTGCTAAATAAAATATGATAGAGAATCAATCACTTAGGAATGTTACTTTTCAGAAAAGGAACTTTGAACGTTTGGTCTGTTCAATTCCACTTATTTATGTCCTCTCTATAGAAAAGAAAAAAGAGAAATGTAAAACTCCTTGTAACCACTGTGAAGAGATCATATATCCAAAGCTATTGTTTACTAAAGTTTATGTAGGGTATGTGTTCATTTGTACTTTACGGTATCGCATGGGTGGAAATGGAGAAAATCAAGTGTTTCCTGAAATTAAGATTCAAGGAAAATAAACCCTTACTCTATGGGTTGGAAGTGTAAAAAAAATATGCATGTGACTGTACTAATTTAACTTATACGCTTCATCATACAAGCTAAAATTATTCATAGGTTGCCTCCTCAAATATTCCATTGGAAATGTTACATGAAATCGTTGGAAGCGAAGAATTAATGCCTAAATTTCTCCAAAACTACAATTTTGATGCCATTCATGTTGATGCTCTTTCAGAACCATGAACGGGTGTGTGGGAATGTGGAGCGCATCCAGTGCAAGGTGTTTGGCTGTGGCAAGTGGCTACCCAAGAACAGAGCCCTGGAGCTGCATAGAGCAGACAACTGGTGTCCCATGATCCTTCTAATGAAGACTCGCCTCACACAGGCTGAAATCCTCCACCTCAGCATGAGGGTGAGTACCAAGGAATGCAGAACCATTTTGAAATGGCAGATGACCCTTCGTTATAATTTTCTTGTGGTAAGACATGTACTTTAATACTGAACATCTAGAAGAAAAAGCTATAAATGTAGTCAGAGTTTGTTCTCTTGTCAAAAAATTTACCAAAAGTAAGAATAGCTGATGTCATGGCATTCACTGCCAGGAGTAGCCACAAAAATTTGTATGTAATTGCCCCTATGTTGAAGGCGAAAAATTATTTTCTTATCTTGATATCAATACTTTTGTAATGGTAGCACTAACAATAACCATTATAATGACATTAAAAAAAACAATAACAAAATATGAGGCATTTACCATAATTTTTAATAGATAATTTTCATGGTTATTATGTTATTTTTTGTTTTGTTTTTGTTTTCCTGGGAGGCATGAGAAAATGATTGCTGGGGGGGGGGGTTAGAAATGAGTCGCTGTAACTTGGTAGGCTTGACAGATAATGCTCAAGTGAGATTCTACACCGCATTCAAGTTCAGTTTTAAATGAACTTTAGGAAATCTGACCAACAGAATGGTGGATGTTTCATCAAAATCGGACATTAAATAATATAAAGAAAGTAATGACATTTGAAGTTTCACATTCGTCACCAAATGATACTTTTAGATGCAAGTCCGGTGAGATAATAGCAAACTACTGTAGGTAATCTGAGGTAATCATGTCATCAATTCACAACTCTCCCATTTGTTCACACAAATATATCAGAAATAATGGGTCAATAATTTAGCAGTATTTTATCAGAACATATTATTATTATACAGTATCTGATTGAGTCGTGAAGCATCATGATATATTTCCAGCATTCAGCAAAGAAGGAAACAAAAAAGACAAATCCAAACTGCCATGATTTCTGCTCAGAAAAGTGACAAGTTACATACTGCATGTGCCTCTATAGCTGTGAATTTATGTGGTGATTTAGGTGCAGAGGGGGAATATTGATACTATATGATATGATACACATCTTGCTGTCATAATTTGTTAATGTATCAAAACTAGAGTCTGTAATTTAGAAGAGTTGCTTGCTTTCCTCTCATATGCATCAATATCTCATGCTATTAAAGTCATGCAGAGGGATGTTCCTGGCCTCAACTGACAAAAAAAAAGGGGGGGGGAATGAAAAGTATTAAGCTCTTTTCTACAATCCAGCAATCTTTGTTCAGTGTGCTATTTTATTGCAGCTGGTTTTGGCTAAAATTTTGCCTGCATTGGTCAATATAGAGCAATAGACATGGAACTCTATTATTGTACCATACCAATGTAACCACCAGCAAGCTTCAGCTGCACTGTATAGTGTCAAGCTCATTTGCATGGCTTGATCAAGCATGAAGGACAAGACCGAGAGGGAGAATGTATTTACACTTTATGATTTGTATTGGATTTCTCTCTTTGTTTTCCCCTAGAGTAGGCTCAAAGTCCAAGTTGACGTAGGCAACAGAACTTGAAAAAGTGGAACAGTCCAAATTTCACCTGACTGATCATCCTGTCTCGGGACATTGTGTGTTCAGCTACTTACATGTAACTCCACACACTGTATCATGAGTCCTGTGTGTTATCACGCTGCATCGCATATCAATACAGATCATACATACAATATGTAGCTTGTGTGTATGATTGATCAGTCGTGAATTAATACCTGATCACGTGTCATGATGATTTGCATTCAGCGCTACACGCTACATGGTGGGAAACCTACTTGCCATGATACACACAAACGCCTACATACAAAATACCCTAGCTCGATGATTATAACCCACCGTCAAATCTTGCCATACATAATTTCATACACAGACAGGACTGTGAGCGTTTTGTATGTCTGTGGACTTTGCACCGCAGTGCACACACTCTGAAAAGGAAGTTGGTGAAATTTCCGTTTCCTCTGCAAAGAGTTCAAGTTCTCATGTGTAGCCTTCTTCCCATGAGTGAATAAAAATATTTATCCCTTTCTTTAATACTGTAGGGAAGAAAATATCACCAAGAAAGAGTCGAGCTTTGACTGAAAGATGTGAAATTAAAAGAAATATATTGTTAGGATTTTATGAGAAGCTTTTAGGAAGTCAAAATTTGCATGACATAAAATCCGAGACCAATAATCACAGTTTAAGATGGCAGTGATATCTCTAGTAAAAGGACTCTTTTGCTTTGTGCAAGTACGAAAAAACAAAACAAAAACAAAACAAAAAAAAATTATTATACAAAGGTTTTTTTTTCTTTCTTTATCATGCAGATTACCAAAACTAGTGCAAACAAAAAGCAAATATTATCAGTGGTCATGTGCATATCATTATTGAGCAAATGATCATACAATGTGAGAATTGTAGGTCATTATGCTGTATGGTACTATACCTGTAACAAAGTGACATAATACAGTATGCTGATATATAACAGTACTAGCTTTCATACATTGAGATGCCCAGCTTCAAAATGCATCATTAACATAAAAAATGTAAGTGATTACTAAGTACATCCATGGAAAGCCATATGTTTCTGTATGTCTGTCCATCCATCTGTCTGATTGCCCACCCATTGAGCTCTATCCATCTCAGATTGCATTCGCAAATCAAGAAAATCTCTAACTGGATTTCCATGTAGGGGCCTACCTAGCCCAGGTATGCTACATGGAGTGTATCATTTTGCTTTAATAGAAGACTGTTGACAAAACAGCTCAAAAGGTCAAAGGTCACTGAACTTTAGCTAAAAGTAGCAGTTTCAGCTGCTACCTCCGCTAGGAAGATCCAGTCACAATGCAATTTAAAATTTTAATTGCAGGTGAAAATCCAGGGTCAAGGGTCATAGTGTACAGCTCAAAATCTCAATTTTAGCCATCAGATGGGAATTTCCAGTGGTATTAATCAGGTAACAAGTACAATTGTAAATGACCAAACAAATAGTTCCATATAATGATGGGGGGAAAGACAAAGGGGAAAAAAGATCCACCTTTTATCTCCAGTAATGATGTCATCTAGTACCATGGAAATTGATGAGTTAATTGTTAAATATTTCTTTCATCCATACACGTAGCAAGTTGGAGGTTGATCCCGGGTCTTTGATTATAACTCTTTATGCGCCATGGTGGAAACCCCCTGTGTGCCACATTATTCTGTTATGAGACAACAACATAGTCATGATTTGAGAAAACATTCTGTTTTTCAAGTCCATGGAAACCATCTTTAGATTTCTGTTAAGCTTGACATGCAGTGATCAATGTTGTAGAGAAAATGCCAAGCTTTGCTTTGATGGAAATTGTAAGACAAATCGATGATTGTTTTTCTTTGAAATGACCAGTAGCTACATTCTCTGTAAGGACATGACTATGCACACAAAACAGTGACAGACACTTCAAATTTACAAGCAAATCTATTAGGGAACACCGCTTGAGAGTTAATCACCACATGAAATGCAAGCTATTAGTGAGACGAACGGAAGCGAAAAAAAGCTTTCATTGTACTGTGGCATTTGGGGATTTATTGATCAGTTTTGGCGGGTTTATGGGTTTGAGCAAAATATGCGAAGTTGGCACGCCGTCGACTGAGTCGGACTTGCGAACATGGCACATAAAGAGTTAAGATAGATGAACATCATGAACATGTAAATGAAGTTTGATGTACCCACATGACTGTACAATGTATGTCTAATATATTGACTGCATGCATAGAGTGGACGGGGGTCTCCCACTAGACCGACACCCTCGAGTCATACAGCCGACGAGTTCGACATTGAAAAAAGGTCCACGAGTCGTACAGCTCATGAGTCATACAGCCCATGTGTTCGATACTAGGCAAATAAAGCCCATGAGTTCTACACGAGATAAAAACAGCCCATGAGTTCGACCGATACAACAAGGGGCTTAATGTGTCGGTCTCATGGACCTTGTTAGCTTAGTGTCGAGCTAACGGGCTGTATGACTCATGAGCTGTATAACTCATGGGCCGTATGACTTGTGAGCTGTATGACTCATAGGCTGTATGACTCGTGGGTGTCGGTCTCGTGACGTGCTCCCGAGTGGACGAATCCTAGTAAACCATGTGCAATGGTTATATTGCTCCCGTTAACCCGTTGCTTCCGCAATTCTCTGAGTGCCTTTAATGCCCCCAAACGAGATTCTTTTCGCCCGTCGACAGAGAGGCACACAGGTTGGTAATCCAGCTGTGTGAAGGCAGTCAAGCGGTTCATTGTGTCCCCCTTTCTACGGTCAACTACATGTGCCCGTGAACAATGGAAATATCGATCGGGTGCGAGGTATGAATAGAGCGTGCGCTGATGAGCTCTCAGAATCTTTAGTTCTACACAAAACCAGGTACCTGAATGAGGTGACTGGGGTCAGCGAACCCGCATTTCTAACGGATCTCAGCCTTGATCATTATGTACATGTTCGTACGAGTTTACAGCAGAACAAGCAATAAACTAAATCAGGAAAAGGTACATAATACTGTAAAACCCCCTTTTTTTTAAACAGCAGGAGAACAAATCCTGATAGAATAAACTCTGATCTTTTTATCAAACCCATTTTGGTGAGCATTTTAACACAAAGAAACATGAATTTAGGCCACTGAAGCAGGCACCCTTGTCTTCATTTTGGGAACCTGGTAAACCAGGTTCCCGTATATCAGTTGCTCCCACGGGAACCTGGTAAACCAGGTTCCCGTAAGGAACGGGTTAAAAATATGTACAAAAAAGATATAGAAATGTAATACCCTCGTCACACTTATTTGGAATCAGCACGAATCAAGCAGAATCAGCCGGAATTAAAGATTTTCGAAATTTGGGCCACATTCGAGAGAAAAATTCAAATTCTAACTGTTTGACAGCGATTGACTGTTCGAATACTTGGAATGCACTTCGAACCCTTCTCGAATCATTCTTGCACATTCCGGATGAATCAGCTCTCGAATACTGCTCGAATGTACTTGGAACGCCGTAGGAATATTCAGAATACTGTCAGAATGCAGTCAGAATCTTTGGAAATCACTTCGAATGCTGCACGATCGTGGTTCGATTGCTGCCCGAAGTCTGATGGTCGGAAAGCGCCTTGCATGCAGTACAAACTCATTTCGAATCCGGTCAGAACGTTCCCGGAATGGCTACCAAATATACTTTGAATGTTCACGAATTCAAACAGAATGCAGCCCGAAAAATTAGAATACACTTAGAATGTACTTAGAATGCAACACAAATGTCCTGTGTGTGTCAAGAATGTCGCCAGAATGGTCTCCGATAGCGTATAAAATGGTGGTTTCTATCAGTCTCAACCCGATCGTCCTTGGACCATATATTGCTTTGGCCTTTTAGCTAGATTGCTGTCCTCCGGCAAGACCTCCTTGAAAGAGTGTTTAGGCCAGTTACCCCCCGGGCAATCACCCCAGACCCTTCCTGTGACCCTAACCCTACTCCTAGTACTGAACCTAATCCTAACCCTAACCCAAACTCTTATCTTTACTCTAACCTTTTCACTCACCAGTATTTAACTGGGGGTAATTGTATGAGCATTTGAGATATTTGGGCAGAATTTGAGGTGCAACACCGTTCCGATTCTCCCTCAAATGAGGTCAGATTGTTTCAAATGCTGTTAGAATGCCGTCGGAATATTTAGAATGTCGTAGGAATAAATTTAGAATGCAATCAGAGTCCAGTTAGAATACCCTTGGAATAAAAATCGATATTTCTCCACTTCAAATGCTCCTCAAATGTTTTTAGCATGCTTAAAACATTCGGGCTGGCCACAAGAATGGGCCGGAATGTTTGGAACGCACTCAGAATGTCGTCAGAATTTTTAGAATGCACTTCGAATATGCAGGAATGTAGGAAGAATTTTAATTCCAACGGCATTCTGGCTCATTCTGCCTCTAGTGTGACGGGGGTATAACAGTGGGTACCAGTAAGTGAAAAACAAGAATGACAAACAGTGAGATTTCCAACAATGAAAGGGCTTTCTTATGAATTATGTTTATTGATACATACAACTGTAGTGGATTTTCAGGTAACTTACCTCATTGTGTAAACTTTCCCCTCTGCATGATGCTCAGCAGAGTTTGAAGTATATCCACCTTGGCTTGGAAGAAGGGGTCAGCAATAAAGATGACTGCAGTAGCCATGGAGGATCGATGGAAATGAATGTGGGACAGCAACAGTCCTGTTGAAAATGTTGATGACTTGGCTGTTTTTTTCTCTTCCCAATAGAGATGGATGAAATAGTGCAGAAGCTTAAGGTGTTTATACATGTAATTCCCATCATATGGTTGGAAGTTATGACTCATGGAATGGAATGTTGTCAGATGTGTACCACCAGTGGGAGGATGCCCAGGCACCACTCTTTGCTCTGTGATTAGAAAGACAAGTGGCTGTGACTGAAAAGGAGAGAGGATGAAGCAGCAGAAGCACCCTCCCCCCTCCCCCCTCCCCCCCGAAAAGAAGCAAACTTTTATTAAGTAATGGGAGAAGACAAAACAATAACTACCACTTTTGAGAGAGAAAGAGAGAGAGATGGAGAGAGAGAGAGATTGACGCAAGGCTTGATCACCACATAAGGAAGGATTTGTTGTGATGACATCATTAGCACATTCCAACAGAAAAGGAAATTGATTCTTTTCTCTGAAAGAAAGAAGAAGAAACCAAAGTCATCAGTGCAGCATGCCAATGAATACTGTATAGGTTCCATCAAAAGAGGGTGCTATTTCTCAAAAATAACCAGTCCTGGTAAGAATAGTTGTTTCAGTTTAAACTAACAGATGTTTGCATGACAACAATTTGTATCTCTTCAGACAGATTAATAAAGACACAGAAAATTGTGTTTACAGCTAAGTGGTAGTGGGTTTTGATATGTGATATATGTGTAGTATGAAAATGATATCAGTAGTAATGCAAGACAAAAATGGGATTATTTTAGTGAAATTCTATTTGCACTGATGACATTATGTACATTCAAAGGCCCATGTGTATTATGAAAGGTGTAAATCAACAGATGATAAGAAATACAGGACTGTGAGCTAGCACTGCAGTAAAGCTTTCAAGACTAACCCTGAACCATACAGCTTGAAATTTATGCACAAACTCTGTGCAATAATCTATTTCTCCTGATTTTAATTAAGAACTATACAGGAATTTCATAAAATGACAAATAACAAACCCAAAAGTCCCTTTCCTTCAGTGAGAGCTTGTCCTCCGGAAGAGGATAATGTCATTCATTGAGGAGATTTGGTTAGAAATCATGTCACTCAAAATCTTAATGGAATTTTCTGTGTGCAGGTAGAATGTGATGCTTTTCAGTCTTATTGTATTATGAGAACTGACCTTTCATTTCTTTAATAGTAACAGCAAAAGAGACTTAAGAAAATGCATACAGGTAGAAATAGTGGTATTCTCAGTAAATGATCTTCTGCTAATTATTTTCTTCTTCTGCCCACCTCCCTCCTCACATGATGTTATAGCCATTGTTTATTTGGTTTGTTTATGTTTGCTCCAGGAAAGTTGGGAGTGGACCTGTGGACTTGTCCTGCGGAGCGAGAGTCCTGCTGTTAGAACGGTCATCAAAAGATTGGAAGAAATATTTGGTGTCCTTGACCCTACGGTTCCTGTAGCACTCGATAATGATGAATACACAGCCTCAGCAAAGCATGAGATCACATCAATGTCTTCAGATGGGTCAAAGGTCGAATACATCACAGACAACAAGGAAAAAGAACTTGCAGCTGGGCAGAATAGAAGTTCCACATCGATGGAGAAACCTGATGCCCGCAGTGGTAGGAACAGCTTTTCTAATGAAGGCGGGATGTCTACCTTTGATGCGCAAGGTGCTGCAGGAATGTCGAGTGGTCAAACTGACCGTCACTTCAGCCATGTCCAGCCTGGTATCAATGTGACCACTGAAATACGGAGAGTGGAGAGTGATGTGAAGAAAGCTTCGGTAGACATTGCCTCACTCAGCAGAAATCTGGATAATCTGAAGAATTTGCCAAGGGCTTTTGCTGCACTGAGTGACAAATTTACTCTTCTTGAAGGGGTGATTGCAACTGTCAACAATGATGTAATCTCCATGAACATGAAGATGGACAACTTTCCGCGTCCTGGCAAGTTAGCTATTGTGGATGAAATCGAGAGAGTAGTTTTTGACATCAAAGAGCTGCAAAATCATGTTTTATCACTAGCGCAAGCAAAGCAAAAGATGGAAACAAGAATCCTGGACCTTGAGTGCTCCTACAGTGGAGTCTTTCTCTGGAAGATTGACAACTACAGCCAGAGGAAGAAAGATGCAGCAACAACCAATAAGAAGTCCATCTACTCCCCACCCTTCTTCACCAGCCAGTATGGCTACAAGCTGTGTGGTCGAGTTTTCTTGATTGGAGATGGTGTTGGTATAGGGACCCACATCTCTCTCTTTCTAACCATCATGCGAGGGCCGTATGATGCTGTGGTGCCATGGCCTTTCAAGGAGAAGATCACCTTCCAGCTGGTGAACCAGGCTGACCCCGTCAACAGGAGCATTGTTGAATCGTTTCGGCCTGACCCAACAAGCTCCTCATTCAAGCGACCAACTTCTGACAGAAACATTGGAGCTGGATGTCCTCTCTTTGTCAAGATACAGCAGGTTGAAGATCTCAATCAAGGCTTTCTGAAGGATGATATCCTCTACTTGAAGATTATTTCTCAGACATATGATGTACCAGAATTCAAGTAAGTATACGACTGTGAAATTCAGACAGAATGCAGAAAATCAAGGTATGTGCGTTGTACATAGTTCTGCATCTATTGTACAAACATTTTTCAGTCCTACCTGTCACAGTGAAGCAGGATGCACATTGAATATCAAATATCAGAGTTTGAGAAAACTGCGTAGTGTGATAACTATGCAGGGAAAGATTAAATCTTGATATCGAGATTGATCATTTTGTTCACAGGATGGTCCTTTGCTGTTGATCATACAAACTTCATAAAGGCAAGCTGCAGTTTGCATGTGTCAATTTAGTGTTTTGTATGATACATGGTGAATGCTCTGCACCTCCAGACATTCATGAAGAACGCATGAAAGTCAAAAATTTACCACACAGCATTAGTCAGTGACTTCAAGCCTGGAAAGTCAGCTGTAAGTGGTTACATTGGATTTCTATGTTCTTCAGTCTTGCTGAAGAACTGTGATGAGCTGTAATGTGAAGCTTACCTGGTCACCAAGGAGTCTTTACCTTATAAATAATTTTTGAGCGACATCTTGCATCGAGCACCTGCCAATTTTTGTTTTCTTTATTTTTAACACATCAATTGAGGTCCATAAATTAAATTTCAAAGTAATGGAGAAGTTGTCCTGTATTATATGTTTAAGATAGACTTCGATGAAAAGAAGGAGCACCATGAGCACCATAAAGAGAGATCTAGATGAGTTCCAAGAGTTCTTCAATACTCTCAGTGTGCTGCTTTACAGCACACCAAGAGTGCTGCTACCGGCACGGCTGTTCATCAGGGCGTCAGTAGGAGTGTGCCTGTATCACTGGTTATTACTGGTTGTACTGTCAACTTTACTTAAAGGGGAAATCCAGTCCAAATATAAGTTAGTCTGATAAAAAAGAGTAAAATATTACGAGTTCAATGGTATAATTTTGATCGAAATCAGATGAAAAATAAGGAAGTTCGGACATTTTGAAGTTTCGCTATTTTTGGGGGAAACAGTTCTTGAACAGTCAATATGAATGTGTAAATAACAAAGTGAGCATGTCATTCCCTCACAACTTACCATATAGTTTGTACATAGGATTGTGAAATTTCCAGTTTTTCATTCAAATGCAATTATCCCCGAGGCTCAAATCCTTGTACAAAGTCTGTATATCTAACTGATCACTATTCTGAAGGTATTCAACGAGGAATAACGTTTCAGACTTCAGTGACAAAACTTTAATTTTCGTCATTTTTTTTTGTACACGATCAATGGACAATTGTGAGGGTATGACATAGTTAGCTCACTCATTTGCATATTCATATCCACTGTACAAGAACTATTTTGCAGAAATTATAAAAACTACAAAATGTCATAACTTCCTTATTTTTCATCCGATTTCAGTCAAATTTTTACCATTGAACTCGAAAGATTTTACTTTTTATGCCTCCGCCAACGAAGTGGCCGGAGGCATTATGTTTTGGGGTCGTCCGTCCGTCCGTACGTCCGTCCCGTTTTGTTTTTGTTGATATCTCAAGAACCATTTTGTGGTTTTACATCAAACTTGGTATGAGGGTATATCCTGGGGGGATAATACTTTGTTTGGATTTTAGGGTCAAAGGTCAAAGGTGGTTATTTTGTGAAAAAAAAAAGGTTGAAAATTCATGTTTTTCTCCATATCTCGCAAATGGTTCAAGGTATCTTCATGGAACTTAGTATATATGCTTGTTCCAATGGGCAGTGATTATCTAGGGAAGTTGGGGGTCATGGTTCAAAGGTCAGGGGTCAAAGGTCAAGGTCAACTCCTCAAAATATCACTACTTTCCTTATATTTATGCAATGCCTGAAGGTTTTTTTTTTTTTAACTTGATGTATACATGTATTACCCAATATATATTCTGTTGGAAGTTCCTTGCCAAACGGTCAAAGGTCAAAAGGTCAAAGGTCAAGTAAAAGTGCTGACTTGCACTTTTTCCTCCATATCTCAAAAGTAACTCGAGGTATCATCATGAAACTTACATATTTATGCATGTTCAACCTAACAGTGATTCTCTTTGGAACTGTGAGGTCAAAGGTCAAAGGCCAGGTTTAGATAATGCTATTTTCCCATTTGATACTGAAATTATACTTTTTCTCAATACCTTGAAAATTACTCAATGCATAAACTTATAAAAGGGTCAAAAGTCAAGTAAAAATCATCAGTTCCCCAAATACCTGCACTCTGACATTTTAATCATTCATCCAATTGAACCCAGTTCTAGGAAAGTGAACATTGAGCACATTTGTGTCAAACCTGTCATTTTGATATTTTACCAATTGTGTGAAACTGTCATCACACATTGTCAAGACATTGTACTATAGACCTATTAGATAGGAGAACCATGCATTATGGCGGAGGCATATCAGTCGCCGTAGCGATATATCTAGTTTTATCATACTATCTTTTATTTGAACTAGATTTCCCCTTTAAGTCGACCTCACATAAAGTCTAATAATCATTTTTAAGTACAGGTAGAAGGCCTTTTCAAGTCTTCTTCTCTTTACAGTACGTGTATATTTTATCGATTTCAATTTTATCTAAGTTGAGGCGATGTCTTCAGTCTAGAATAGATTCGACTTTAGGCAAGGTTGACAGTATGTCGGCTTAAAGTACACGTCCATTAGTGAATGCTCATTTGTGCTGTACATAATACCAGCAATTGTATAATATGCTTTCTGTGTTTGTTTGTGTGTGTGTGTGTGTGTGTGTGTGTGTGTGTGTGTAGGTGTGGTTTTCATTTCATTGTTTTTGTTGCCTGATTAATGGAGATTCTGTCATAGAAACCATGGCAGTAAAACATTTGTGCATGAAGGAGGTAAAAGAGCATAATAGAAACAATTTTCTGTGTATGTGGAGTTTTTTTTTTTTTGGGGGGGGGGGGGGAGGGGGAAGGGGAAGGGGGGGGGTGTAATTGCCCTCGGGGCTTATTGCCCTGACATGGATGACGATATAGTTGGTGTTTGATGGGGGTGTTTTGGGAACGATTGTTAGATGTGATATAAATGTGTGTGCACCTCCTAGAGATATACAGTAAGATTTTTAAAAAAGATTTATACCTAGTTTACACGTACTTTAGTTTTGGGCCATTTCTTAACTCATCTTTTCAAGTGTGTTATATACATTGTATTTGTACAGGTAAATTTGTAAACAGCATAGAGTATATACAGTATTGTATTATGTGTGTTCAATACATTGTACATATCTTTGATTTTGTTCATGTGCCTGCCTGTTGGCATTTGTCATCAAAGTTATTGTACAGCCGTACAAATATCTCAGTTTATAGTGTAACAGTTTTAGTGCTTATCATGTTTATATTTTTCAAGTTTTTGCATAATTCTGCCAATTGATGTTTTTATTGGGTTTTATAGGGTCAATATGACATTCGGATTGTTACAGTGTGTTGCTGTATCAAAAGTTTACATACATGTATATATGATTTTCACTTTGTACGTATGCATTGGAAGATTGTGGTAGCATGCGTGATTTAGCACATTGGCAACAAATGTTGACTTTCTGTCTTCTGGTGTTGTGCTACTGTATATACCAGGAATTGTATATCCAACATCCACAGCTCCTTCTTCCTACTGACAAATGATTGATAATGTGCTCTGAAGTGTATTTTTTTTTTCAATGTTCTTTTAATATTTCTGGTTTGTTTGTTTGTTTGTTTTTGAGGGGAGCTATATACCATGCAAACATGTATATATGGTAGGTAGACTCATATAGACTCGTGTAGGTAGACTAGTACAGTGTATTAAAGTTCCAGTGTATCCTCTCTCTATATATTAGTTTATAACCAGAAAATTTGTGAGTTTTACATCCTTCTTTATGCGCTTTACCAGGTTACAGCGTTTGTATTGTACATGATTTGTCTATATTGCAATCCATTACTGTCATTACCCTTATATTACTCTGCTTTTTGATAGTTAGGAAAGTGTTAGTTTAGGAATAAAGCCATGGGGTTAACCATTTAGGAAAAGTCAGAGGAAAATTGGGGACAAGTGCTTGAACAAAACATGGGTCAATTGATTAATTGATGTTTTTAGATGCCTTAAGAATAATATGTAAATAAACTATAATAGTGAATAATAGTAAATAACGAAGCTATTTTTGCAAGTCCCCTTTGATATCATTTCTTTATGTCAGTACCCCAATGTAATGAAAAACCTTCATGGTATGGGTAGTTGTCATGCTTTCTGAGTTCCCATTTCAACAATGCTGCCTATTATACGTGACATACATGTACATGAAAAAAAAATCATAAGCTTTAAAGTTTAATGATATTGATTTTCAAAGTAGTTCACACCCCTGTCAGAGTAGTTGAAGCACAGTACATTATGGTTTTGAATGAGCAGAGAAAACCAATGCAAATTCAGTGATGTTTACTTTGTAGATTATCATATCTGATACATGCATTTACATTCTTTGTGGAATATGATACTATTGTGTATTCACGCCCTGTTACAAGTGTATTGTGGACACTGTATGCGAATCTCTTGTATATGTGTAGATATTCATGTCATTAAATGTAGAAAGTAAACCTTGTATACAAAAAACGATCAACTGCAATGAAAACGAAGTACATTATCTGTATTACAAAATTGATACCTATTTTGAATATTTAACCTGTTATCTGTGTTGGACCCTGTACCAGAGCAAAATGAGTTTTGTATTAATTGGGCAAGTCCAAGATAATGTCCCCTCAGATGCTCAAAATTCATCTTGATCTAATCAAAAAGTTATTGATATCATGTTGTAGCCAAAGAGTTAAATCATATATTTCCAGCAAAGAAAATATTGAATTATGCAAATTTATGCAAGAAATATGGCCTTAATTTGCATAAATTAAAAACAAACCTTACGTATGGGACAAATTAAAAATATTCATCTAAAATCAGTTGAATTTGTCCTTGACCTAGTTCCTTTATGGACATGACCCCTGTATGAGCTAGTATAATTTCCAATTGGTAAGACAAGGTCAGCACATTAATTATGCAAATTATGCACTTTCCCAGAACGAAGTGTCCCATACTTAAGGATTTGAGTATGTTTTTTTAAAGTTTTTTCTTAAGATTTCTAACATTGACCAATCAAACTTTAGGAAGTTCTAATTTATTAATTTTAACTCCAGATTAGCAAAACTAAATGTCAAAATTTAATTAGTCCTTCATCTTGTAACTAATTAAAGTTTGCTTACGTATGGGACAAATGCCTTACGTATGGGACATTACATGCAAAGTGAATGGGAAAACCGCCTTTCGACATGGATGCTATTATGTCCTTACATTTGTTTGGTTAATGGATATCTTTGCACCTACTCTGAAGGATATGTCTATATATCTGCCTCTCCTACTCAGTTGACCTCAGAGAGAGTGTAAGAACAGCATTATTGAGTCTTTCTATGATTAAGAAAGGAAAATAAAGAATATTCATTTATACATGTATTTTATTATTTTCATTACAGGCTGGGCAGCTGGCCTTCAATTAACATTCCTCCTTTTAACATATTGATATTGGACATTTTCTTAATTCAGTTATCATTTTCAACTTTACCTCTCTACAAAATGACTTTGTCCAAGAGAATGGGATTCTCTGAGTGTCATTTTAGGTGCAGTATACTGTTCAGCATGTACTACAGGCTGTACAGCCTCAAAAGGGAAATCAAAACAATTGTGCTTGTGGTGCTCATCAATGACAACATTACCGATCTTACTGAAAAGAAAAATTAATCAAGGTGACAGCAGGTAACTTCAATGTCATTACTAGAGTTGATAGCAAAGGAAAAACCCTACGAGAATACTTTTTATTTTGATATGTGTTTAATATTTCAACTGCACACCCTCAGAATATATCATGACTTATCAAGGTCATGAACATGATTTCTGACAATCCTGTAAAATGAAGACTTTTGTAGTTTACATTGCCATGAACCACAATATCAATACTGGTTCTGTGGTTGGAGTGCTAAAAACACAAATTACACAAACAAATAGGGAATTCAGTTTTCTTCTCTATTTTGTGTTTGAAGAGACAGATGTGCTCTGAGACACCTTCATCAACTCATACTTACTTTGTAGACGGTCCCCACATCTACATAATTATCAACATGCATTCCAACCTGGTAGTGTATGATCAAATGAGGTTATTAGAATTTATCAAAATTGTAAGTTTCAGATCAGTGAATTACTTAAGTGTTTCATATCTAGAATTACATTTTCTCTTAAGATTTGAACATACAATTAATGATAATCTTTCCTGTATCACTACACAAGCATGTACAAAGTAAACACAAATTTTGTCATCTTTGGTAGCATAGACCTGAAGCCAAGCAATTTGAAAAAAAGTGTGCCAGCATTGGTACTTATACATTCGTCTTCTCTTTGTTCTACCACAGCTTTTAAAATCTAAAAGTTTCATTAAAATTTGATTGATTTTGCAGAAGCTAAAATTCACATGGCAAAACATGATGATTACAGAGCAAAATGAGTTACTCTTGTTGTTGTTGTGTTTTGTGTTGCATTTCAAACAATTATAAAGCTCTATAAAAACTTAGACAACTTGCAAGGTAAGCCTAGAACTACTGAAAGTACCCACTTCAAACTGTATAAAATTTGCAAATTACACTGTACATGACATTTGATTTTACAGTTAAAATTATTAAGACTACAAATTAGTCATAATGTGCACGTATGCTACATCAAGGTCACAAGCTAGAATTTGCACATTTTTTTTTCATTTGATAAAAGATATTGACCAGAGTATTACAAATGGGCTAGAAATAGAGTGTCAGTATATGCATACTGTATCTGTATACCAGACATCATGAGGACAGTGTTAATGCATGATGGAATCCATTTTGAACTAAGACATTTAATTGTAAATTGGTAATTACTTTTATTTGTCTTATTTTAGCTTTTGTTAGGTACGTGACCCGGGGAAGTACCCACTTAGAAGTCTATTTCATTTGTTACATGTTGTAGTATGATTTGTGGAATTGAATATGACACTATGGGGAAATTTAAGGTCATTCCCATGAATACACTTGTGCACTAAAGACAAATGTCCCATACGTAAGTTGAGCCATGTCCCATACGTAAGGTGTACTTTCGTTAATTAAACCAACTTCATGAAAATATGCTTTATTCTTTTGCAGTGAAACTTTGCTGAAAGATACTTCAGTATTGTATCTTTCTTCACTTCTAAACAGAACTTGATCAGTAAGATCCTTTAGAGAATTTTCAATTCAAACTTTATTTTGAAAAATCCAGTTTTTCTCTGGTCCCATACGTAAGTTGCCATATTTTTCTTAATAAAGTAATTAACCCAAGGTCAAATGACATCAAACTTAAACACAATATTCTTCTCAGGGCTACCAGTCCTCCTGATGATAAACAGTAAAATCCAAGTGCTCCTTCATTATTTTTCAGAGGTTTGAAATCTCTGAATGTCCCATACGTAAGGTGCGCGATATCTTGGACTTGCCCAATTGCAAATATAACCTTTGTTTTCCTAGGTGTGGAAGTCAGTTTGGAGAGCTAGGGGAGATTTTTATTGATGAAAAAAAAAACAAAAACAAAAAACAGTCCAATGGAAAATGATTGGGGTGTGACCTCCACCAAACGCGTTTCTTCAAAAGAAAAGAAAAAATATAGATTTTTATGAGATCTTAAGCTAAGGTCATAACTTGAAAAAACAAAAAACAAAAAAATAAAAACAAAAACAGAAACAAAATTGATTTGCCAAGTGTTGAAGTGCAAACAGAACCCAGGATTCTTTTCTCTCTGTGCAACAGATTTGTAATACAGTACATTGTAACGAGATTGGGGCTGTCTCAATCTTGACCAAGTAATAACTTCTCAAGGAATACCTATGATATATAATGCTTGCTTAAAAAGAAAGAAAGAAACAATAACCAAAACAGGGTAACCGTTTTATGAGTACTAGTATTGAACACTGCCAATTTAATCTCTGGCTTTCTTTTTGTAAAGTGCCTATGAATTTTGTGTATACAGTATATACATGCGTATATTATATTGCATCACAACCATTATTATTATCTTAGCATATGAGATTATAATTATAACAATGAATCACAGAATCTGAAAATAGAGGATGAATGTACCTTTGAAAGTCAAAATCATTTTTCCCAACACACTTGACTAACCCCGTGACCAGTGTTTATATACGCGTGGTACCAGAAAGCAATGTTTGATGTCTATATATATACAGGTGTATTTGTCTTCTTTCTTACATATTGAATTCTATTAAATATACAATTGTATATGAATTAGTTTCCCATTTTTTGGTGTGTTTTCATGTGATCGTGTACAAGTGGTCTTCATGATTATTATTTTATGTGCGTAATCGTGTGATCGAGAGCGTCTTACAATATGCGTGGCTTTATGAAGGAGTATGTGACACGGAGCTGGCCGCGGTATGATGACGAATTTGCGATTATGGGATGTGTGTGTATCTCTCAAGATTTGTAACTAACATACACAAAACCACACACTAAATACGAACACGGAAATCGCCAAACTAGAAATACCATGTATGGACTAAGCAGCTTACAAAAAGGAATAATGGTGCGATGAAAAAGGAAAACATACATCCGGTGTTTGTCTAGGCTGGCTAATCCCGTACTTGTAGTCATGTTGAGGGGAAACTAAGGGGGTGAACATACAACTACAGCTGTATAGCATTGCAAATTTTCACCTCGAAGAAATGTACCATGGGTCAAATCGAAAAGCTTTATCCAAAGAGACACCGTATCCATACCCCAATTCCCATAATTTATGCAAATTAAACGGGAGAGTAGATACAGTGTTAAATTCAATTTGGGGATTGAAAAAAAAAATAAAAGTCATGGGGACATCGTAAAGGAGCAAAAATGTTCCTTGATCAAGTGCTAAGTAGAGAAAGTAGAGAACACGACAAATAAAATCTTCCTCAAAATCAGCCCTTTAATTTGCACAGTTAGATCATGTAAATCATCAGAAAAAAAAAAATCATCATTCCAGAGTTGTTTAAATGGTTGAAGTGGCCCCGTTGGGGCAACAAGACAGGGTTGCAAAGGCCCGTAACTTAGTAATTGACTTATTAAATTCCGAAACATATTTTCCTCCTTTTCCGGAAGTACATGTAGTGATATTCAAACTGCGGGAATCATTTTTAGACCTTGTAAAATTATTGTGCATGATTATGTTTTAAGGTGGTCCCCAAATATACGTACATGTAGAGCTTGGATAATGGCATAACAGAATCTTGAGATTGATAATAACCACCGTATGGACGTTAATTTAAATGTTCGATACATCTATTAATATTGAAGTGTGACCGCTAAGCACCGCACGGCAATTTTCTATTCTAATGGACCATCTTTAATGGAAATGATTTATGTTTGAGTTGATGTCCCATTTCCCAGGTCTGAGCTGGAACTAAACCGCCATATGTTTTTAACGGACCTTGGCGATGATCGAGCATTTTCTACGACCTTTCAAAATAAAAATAAACCACCTGCTGAATAACAGCATTCCTGCACTTGTTTTCCTGATTAGGTACGGTGTATGCTATACATGTATTCTATGTGATTCTATTATTTTTGTTTAGGAATTTACTAGTGTTACATATCATAATCTTCATTAGCTCTCACTATGGAGACGTCAGTAATTTTCGATCACAGTCATCCCGCAGTGAAATTACATTTATAGTAATAAATAACGTTCTCAGCTTATGTCATTCTGCTTACCAAGCAAGTACATGTATCGTTTTTAGCTAGGTCACACAGATTTTTTTTTTTTTTTTTTTAAGGATCCGTCTGTAATCCTTTGTAAACTTCAGACTGTATTTTAAACTTCACTTCTAAATTGGTTGCTATAATATGGACGAAAAACAAAATTTGCAAAGTGTGAAGGGTGAGAAATCTATCTGAACCCTGGATTTTTTTTCTTCTGTACAATGGATTTGTAATAAAGAGATTTTTGAATACGAAGCTTTGCGAACTTCAATAATCACCTGATCCGCAGGTATTATGTATGTACGTGAAAGTTTGTGCACATCTGGTCCATTGGTGCAGAAAATAATCACTTTTGGTGTGTCCATATGACACGAGCCATTGTGAATAAATTATACCCTCCTTGAGCGTAAATACGAAGACATTACTTCAAGTTTGTGGGTATAAAGTTATAATGGAAGGCATTGTGATTTTTACGACATGCACGTCCTCTTTCAGCACCTTTTGTAAATTCGCAAACTACTGACCTTTCACACAGTGCTGTCCCAATTGTACACAGCATGCTTTAAAAACAAAACAAAAACAAAAACAATAATTGGACTGCTGAATACTTACATTTTGTTTCGTGTATGTATTTTTTCTTTATTCGCATAACTCGCGTATATATCATCTCATCAAAAACAGTAATGTATTTATCAACACCGACAGAATATACAGGTGACATTTCAGGTGTGTATACAAAAACGAGTCATGTGACTATAGATATCTCACAAATTGATATACTGTGGTTTGCATAGTATTTATGAATTTCGACACAAAGGAGTTGGCATTTCATACGATACAATATTGTCTTCTCGCAATTATTCTTCACGGCTAGCACAGTGTGTCGACAAGTATCAATAGTTGCATGTATTTCTGTGACTTACCAATGATCCCAACCTGAAGCACCAGCAATTTTTCACCTAATGTAAGTTTTATACTTGTCACTTTAATCAGTGCCAACATTCCAACAGGTAAATGATTTAGATGTATAAAGAATATTGCATAATCTTCCAATAATATTTTATTTTAAATACAAGTCAGTCTGTAAATGCGCTTGAAACTGAGATCTCGGAGCAAATTATATGTCATCAGGCTCTTGACACCTACTATGCAGTAATAGGTTGTCGATTTCAAAATTTAGCTTATTCAACTCATTTTACTTACTATCTTCGTAAGTTTGAAATTTTGAAAAACGAAACAAACACATAAACACAAACAATACCGCAACACCACGGCCTGTACCATATTCAGATTTTTTTTTTTTCCAGAATGCATGACTGCGGTGATAAATCGAGGTTTCTTTCTTACAAGCAACCATTGCTTCCTTTGCGCCATCGTTAAACAAATCAAATAGATGTTCAACATCTATACATAATGCCACGTACAACTGTCGTATATAGCTATACATGTATACACTGTAGGCTATAATAGAACCCATGAAAACATTCCGTTTATAAATATTTAATTGCTAGGTGCAAAATATCGAGAAGCTTGGTTGTAAAGGACTTCGGATACGTCCTGATGGATGTAATAAGACAGATGTTGAGAAGCACATTATGTGATTTCAAGTTCGGTGCTAGTGCTGGTGCTCTAGTGCTATCTCCTCAAACAGCTGCCTTAAATCGAGCTCCAACACCAATGATTAGATCAACGCAAGGGATACTGATCATAATTATCGATCTCTTACACTATAGTGTACTTTCACACCATTGTGAAGGCCACGGGATTGCGCTGGCATTATACAAAAACAAAAAGAAAAAGAAAAGTGATGACGCTTGATTCAATAAAAAAAAAGTAGTCTGACTGCCTGGGTTTGGACACATGATGGGGAGGACGGATGCCACAATTTTCATCATTTCTGTATTTAAAAAAACAACAACAACATACAATTCAGTTAGTAGACCTTCATTTTGCTCCAAGGCTAAGATTAGTAGCCATGCCTAGTTTTCGTGTATGTTCCGCATTATCTATACACGTGCAATATGGATCCATTGGACGTGATGGGTCTCGCACATAGCAACGCTAGTTAACACCAACACCGAACTTAAAAATGACAAATTTAATAATCCCCATATAGGATGGTGTTAGCTGCTGAGGAAAAACACTTCAATTGCCGACAAGAATAGTAGAGCTCGGTTCAGTAGACGACTTTTTTTTCAACATTCATAGCTACCAAAATTACGTTATAATTTTGAGGTCAACCTGCTAATTAACACGGACTGATTCAAACTTCCTATGGGATTATTGCTGATGCTAGTGTTGAGATATCACTAACACCAGCGTCTGGCACCGAACCTGAAATCTTTCATTTTATTTTTCTAAAAGAAGCAACAATTAAGAACCATAATATTATGCAACTATAATAAAATGTTTTGCCAAAAAGCGACTCAAAGGCAGGATGAAAACGTGGTGCATTGACATTTCTTTTCTACATTTATGCCAAATCGTATAGTAGTAAACACCCCACATGAGTGTGTAATCGTACACTGCAGACACAACACATGGCATCGTGACCAATACTTCAGGTATATAGTAATCAATACAATAATTTCAGGGCTCCCAAAAGACAATGACTTTACGTATGTTCTGGTAGGTCTGTCCACAAGGCTACATGTCGAATTTGTTTATTGCTGTGTATAACGAGCTCAGGTAAAAGTATAACAAAGCAGTTGGGTCGCATATCTAGAATTTTTTAGAGACGACGTTGTTGAACAGATCTGTCTTTAATACCCACACTTCCAATAATGTTTTTACCTCTGCTTCTTAAATTGCAAAGTTTTGGAACATACCGGGAAATAAATACTATGTAGATGCTAGCATCAAGAACTCACTTTAAATACAGTTTGAGCTGAAATAAGCACACACCTTGAAGAAAGAATACATCGAACACTATTTGTGTACTCTATTGTGACGTATTATGTACTTTTTCGTAAGTTTTCATGCATCCGTTCAGGTGTTTCAAGATAATGGATTGATTTAACAGTACGAAGTATCATAAAAACGGACAAAGTTTTATTGACAAACATTGGGCAGAGAGGGAGCAAGACGTAGAGAGTATACGGGAGAGAGAAAACATGCTATATAATAGTACAGGGTTAGCCCGAACAAACCCAACAAACACATATACAAAAACATTATACATATACAAACACATACATACATACAAAACATACAGAAACAAAACCTATATCAAATATTCCGAATCACCCTGCTCTGTTGAATAATTTGCACTACACGAACATGAAAGTTTGGTCGTATCATAATTATTTTCTTTTATGTGTGGTATCATTATACCACTCTCTTACCTACAAAGTGTACATCACAATAATCTTAAAACGTAGTCGCAGTACAAATCTATTGGGTTCATGGAGCACTCGTTACTTTTGTCTAACCATTTGGAATTGATAGTTGTTTTTAAACCAACCAGTGCATGTGTCTCGGTAACGCTAAAAATATAGATTCATTAGAATTTGCAATGTTATGAGAATGTCCCTTGCATGGAATTCGTAACAGCGTAACTTTTACGTGGTTTGTATTATGTTGGAATAAAAACAACACAGGTGATAAATACAGTATCTGGCCAAGAACAATTCTGACATCGTACATGATGCTTGTCTCATAGCTTAGCCGTACCAGCCACACAGGGTTATAATGTGAATGTATTCCTGGAATGTGCATCGTTTTCATTTACAAAATCAGGAATATTTGGCACACTGGAAAGTAAATAAAATACAAATCACTTTTTGAAGAAAAAAAACCCCTCCATTTTTCTAGAAGAGAATGGAATAGACACCATGAAATACATTGAATATTTCATTTTTCGTGCAATATAACATACGGCATACCGTAATTGCCAGCTGGTATGATGAAAATATTACCGAGTCTCCGGGAACAACAACTGGTTCTAACTGAGTAAATCTCTGGTCAGGTATAATACGATTTGACAATTTGAGGCTGTCCACAATACTGGGCACTCTAGATTACCATATTTTTTTTTTCTGATGTTCGTGTTTACAGAAACAGCTAAATAACTAATTTAAGCCATCAATACACACATAATCAAAGGAATTTAACAAAATAAAACTATAATTGAATAAATAAAATAAGTTTCAAAATTGATGCTTTCAATCTGCCACTCTTCTTTCGTGATGGCTAACAAACGTGGTATCTCTGTTTAACAGTCATCTTCGGTGCTTCCTTGTAGAGAGAAGCTGACACGTTTTCTCGCCAGTCCGCCATTCGCTACCCGCCTCAGGCTGGGTATCTCCGCCTTCTCTCTCGGTCCCGTCTCACTCGAAACCTTTGCATTATTGTCTTCACCCTGTGACTGTTGAGCCTCTGGCGATATCTCACGCTGGTTCTTCAAAATGGAGGCGCCGTTCATTCGTTTCGTGTCGGCATAGATGTGGCCTGATCCTTTCTGCAAGCTGCCATTTTGATTGGCGTATGTGAGGTTTTCATTGAGGTCGGCTCCTACAGTTCCGCCGCATTGCACTCTGGGTAACACTGCCAAAATATTGCCGAGGGGGAGTCTTGAAATCATACTGACAATTGTTCTCGACAAGTCGACGCACGATGTCGAGTTTTCAAGAGCCCATCCAATGAGGGACGCATTCAAACACGTCCCTAGGAGTGCCGTGCTGACGTCACAAATTGACCACAGAGCCAGTGTCACTACGACAAGCGTGATGGTCGCAGACACAACAGCGAAGTACATCATAGATGTCCATACCATTAACAATGCCATATCTAGTATTGTTCTAGATCCTTGATTATCAACACCATCGGTAGAATCTACGTCAGTTTCGTTGGGTTCATATTGTGTTATGATGTCAGGTTCCTCCTCCTCCTTCTCATCCTCTTCGCTTTCGACATTGTCATTTGTTTTGATGATGTCGGCAAGGTCGACTTCCTGGGCGTTGGCCAGCGTTCTCTCGGTGTCGAGTGTTTTCCTGATGATGTCGAGTCGACGGTATAGCTCGAGAAACACGGGACGATCTCGGGGATCCATCTGCATGTTGGGATCGTGAGAGAGAGGAATGACACAGATGATGAACAGGTAGGTTTAGATCGTGGTCAACCTGTTTCATTTAACTGATGGAGAACAAAGAAAGTAGGATTGTGGGAGGGAAGAAGGATGAGACTAAAATAATTATGTATAGGATCGAGGGGAAGACGCACTTTGGGGCCAGGACTGACTGGTGGGTCGAGGTGAGGAAAGAAACTTTCTAGTCTGCTGTGGATCCGTTCACGTTTCTACTTGCCGATAATGGCAAGATTTACACTTGCCGAAAACGAAGGGGAACCTTGCTTATTGTTATCACAGCGAAATATTTTTATTACATGCATTATCTCCTCACGCCTCAGAAACATTTTTTACAATGTCTTTGCACTTTGCCTATCCTAGGGAAAAGACGGTGTTTTGTTTTATTTTGTTTTTTTTGTGTTTTTTTTGTGGAGGGGGGGGGGGATTTAGAAACTTTGTAATCCTTATTCTTCCAATGAATTAAATGATCTCACCGAGCAACAATCCTCAGCAATGTCCAAGAAAGGTTGCGGAATACCCGGACATATCTCTTGAAACAGCTTAAGGTCCAGCCCAAATTTCTGAAAGAAGGAGAAGGAGAAGGAGAAAGAGAGATATGATCGCAAGTCACAACTGTCAACATTAAAAGAAGAACACAAAACTAAAGGCAAATACGCCATCTTATTCGTGCGCCACAATCAACATTCTGAGATGATATAGTTTTGAAGACAACGCATTTCGTGGTGGACAGAACAGAATCTGATTATATATGCAGCCACGGTAACAGTCTTGGTTGTACATTCATTTGCTTTCACACACACTGTATTTTAAAGACGAACTTTGTGACAAGTAGCATCCAGCAGGTACATAACAGGGGATGACGATCAAAAGCTGCAGATGGCCCACGTAATACGTCATTTAAACCCTCTCATTATTATTGTCGAGAAAAGGCATTTGCGTAGGAACTTATACAGAGCGCCATCTACTGCCAAAGATTTGCATGAACTTGAAAGGGTGCTTTATTCATTCATTCATATTCCACAAAGTGGACATTATAATATCATATATATATATCACAGAGTACAATACAACAAAATATCGTGATTTTTTTTTTCTTTTGCTTTAAATTGAAGGGAACTTTGGGACGGAAAAAGGGGAAGTTTGAAAAAAAATATACAGGAAAAATATTAATGTAGCACAATCGTGAAAACTTGGATAGAAATTTAAAAAAAAAATGAATAAGGAAGTTATAAAATCGTGGAGTTTTGCTAATTTTTGCCAAAGAGTTCTCTGACAGTTGATTTGAATGTGCTGATGAGTGAGCTGATGATGTCATCACGTCACGATTCTCAACTGAAAACCTCCCCCCCCCCCCCCCCCACACACACAAAACTTGATAGATTGATGTTTTAGAGAGAGTGCAAGGTTCTCGTCTTACCCCTGTTCTGGGGAGATAGTCCGGGCAAGCCGATATCCTGGCGACGATCTCACACACTACGATGCCGAATGAGAAGACGTCAACTTGTCTGGTGTATTCCTCGCCTCGTAACATCTCGGGAGCCATCCAGTACGCCGCACCGACCACCGACATCTTGCGAGGTATGTCCATGCAGGCCGAAGGCATAAGGTTTGGAGCCGAGAGGTCCGGTTCGGTCCACTCATTCTCGTCGCCTGCATCGGGCGTTCGGGGTGAGTTCGGTGGTGGGTTTGGCATTACACCGAGGACGCGAGCAAGCCCGAAGTCGGTGAGAACGGCCTGGAGAACGTTGTTCGGTTTTTGTCTGATCAGACAATTCTAAAATCGAAATAAAGACAACATCAGAAGGTCGTCAAATGATTCGTTACTTTCATTCTCACGAACTCCATGACAAAATAGATTTTAGGATCAGATTAATATTCTTAGTCCTAAAATATGACAGAACCATAGATATGCCAAAAATCAATTTCGTGATGTTATTCACATTTACTCCTCAAAGATGGAGGAATAAAATTACGAGAAAGAGGGAGAAACTGAAAAAACCAACAACAGGAGTGTAAAAGGAAAAATTATGTTTATCTTTGAAGTGAAAAGGAAGATGAAAAAAAAAAGGAAGACGACGAAGGTCACGGAGAGAGGTAGATTGAGAAGAAAGAAGAAACAAAAGAATAAAGAAATGATTGAAGATTACATACATGACTTAGGAGGAAACAGGAGATGAGGAAGAAGAGAAGAAGGCGAGGAAGAGGAAACCAGGAAGAAGGAAATGAAGATGACCAGGAAACCAACATTACCCCTGATGTGAGGTCTCGATGACAGATGTTCTGCGAATGAAGGTAGGTCATCCCACGAGCGATGTCTGTTGCCACGTCACCTTTCTGTCGCCATGACAACGCGAAGTTTGTGTCCGCCAGGATGTCCGTTAATGCCCCGCCCGACACGTACTGCAGAAGATTTAGGGACAATGTTTAGTGTTGCTTTCAGTTTCAAGTGACCTGAAACCACACAATTGTATTCTGAAAATTTGATGGACTGTTTTAAGTTAAAGATGGAAGCTGTTAGTAATGATCATAGATATCATCATCATATGCTCACAGCTACCGTTTTATCATTCTAATTACAATATACCTTGCTATAAACTTTGCCATCATTTCATTGCCATCGGATATTATGGTAATTGTTATCGTTATAACTTCGGCTAGAGTCTATAGAGTTACAAAGCGCCTCTTCATCATGGCCTGATAAATGAAGACCGCTACATCTATCAAAGCGTCATCAATGAAACGAGTAATAAAATCTCTGATATACATCACATTTGGTCAAAGGCGAATTGTGATTGTATAGATCTACTGTTCTTTTATTTCACGCGTGACTACAATATGACATAATGCATTAATACAATGTCTATTACCTCCAGAACCGGATGAATATGTCCGTCCTTGACACAGGCCCCCATGTACCTGTTCATAGAAATGACGCGAAAATAATATGACCATTGGAATAAGGATAAGACATGATTGGTGATATGCAGCTGCTGTCATGGTTAAATAGAAAAGAATTTCGTAGAAAAGCTAGGAAAGAGGAAAATATTTTAGTACATACCTGCAACCGAAAGCATCTTATGCACCTTTAAACGTTTTTGTGTTTGTTTTTTTTATTCATACTTATATAGGCAAGTCCTTTTTTCTTTTACTTTGGCAACACATGGGTAAAAGATTGTATTGGGGACCATTCTGAGCGCACATTTAGCCATATAAGTGAGTTTTTTTTTTCTCTAATCACGGTTACTATGGTCACGAAAAAGGCACCGTTAAAGCAGAAAATCAACCTCGATTTGGAAGCTATCAGAAAGATTTAACGTGTACGTAATTACTATGGTTTATAACACATACGTCCGGAAGTTAGGCTACTGTTACTCCATGTACTAATGAAATCTTTTATGTACATGGGTTGTCAGGCATTTCACCACTGTCTCGTGGCCGTCTTGTTTTCATAGAATCTTTCCTTCTTGCTTTTCATTATCCGTTTCTTATCCTTTTATGATATCTTTGTGTGACTTTGTGTGAAGCATTGTGAAATCAAACGAAAACGTGACGCTGCCACGAGTTATTTTCTCGCACCTGGCAGCGGGGTTTCGATCAATGAACCTACCTGACAACATTCGGATGCTGGAGTTTGTTGAGCAGCTCAAGTTCCTGAATCATCTTGTGCTGGTTGGCGCGCCAAATCTGCTGCTTCCCAACCTTCACCACCATCACCCGCCCGTCCGACTTGTGGCGGATCTGGACAAGAAAATATCAGACACAAAAAAGATGACGGACTGTAAACGTTATGCAATTGAAATCTATTTTCTTTTCATGAGCAATGTGTGATGCGACGAGTTCGAGAATTGTCGTTTGGCAGATTATCCCAAACAGTGTTGTCTGCAGCCTGCATCTACATTGTCTCTGCACACCACTGTCAGTCACACAGGGAAGATCGAAGTGGAGAAATCGGTATACAAAATAAAATAGTCGCCTTCCGCCCTCTCGCGGCCAGAAAACATCAGGCTAACAAAGGGGGGGGGGGGGGGGATTTTCAGAGGATTGTGTATTCCTATGAGCGTGAGTGTGAGGGAGGATGTGTTTGTCTGTGTGTGTGCCCTGGAAAGGGGGGGGGGGTATTCTTTATTGAAGGCGTTTAATAAATTGCGACCCATTTTTGCTTATTCAATGCCACAATCATGCGGACCAATGATCCTTGAAGTTCCTTCCATGCAAGGGAAAGTCTCGGGGCGATTCATTATTCAGAAGATTATCATTAAATAAATGATCACTTAGCCGTGAACAGAATCGTTTCCTGCAGTGTAATTTCATGGAATGATTTAACATGAGACAAATTGATGGACGATGCAATTTATAAATTATTAATCACTCCGTACATTTTTTTTTCATTATTTATCCACCCATCTATCCATTCTCTTTGTCCTACTCGTTCTCAGGCTGTCTTGCCACTTCTCTGCGGCGTTTTCTTTCTGTTTTCTCCCTAAATACTACAATATATTCTGTATATGCGTCAGATTTTCCTATCAGTGCCCTTTCTTTCTTTTTCTTTCTTTTTTTTTTGTCCAAAGCCTCTTTCCTCCTTTTTTTTCACTCTTCTCTCTCATTAATGGTTATCCTTCTGGAGTCTGGATGTTGTTTTTATTTGCTGTTGATTTCCCCATGGAAATGAGCCGCTGTCCATTTCAGTTCTTTGAATTGGAGTAACTACGTCTGCGAACTTTTTCTGGACTGCATGAGGCTGGTGGCTATCATACCAACATACACCCCCTTCTATTCGGAACTTGCTCAGCGGCTCTGTTTTCTCTTAACTCATCATCCCACGACATAATATTAGCTTCTTGAAAGACTGTAAAAACGAATTCATTTTATATTGCGTTTTAGTATCAGTCAATCCGTTCAAGCTTTCATGCGACATGAGAATTATTCTCAAATCAGGCTTTGATGCACTGAACGTGTTAAATACCTTGCATCTAATTCTTTCAACATTCACACTTTAAATTCCTTGACCACTGCATCCCATTACAAATTTACAGACTACAGAATGAATGCATTTTTAGCATGTCACTGCCGCCGAATATAACTTATATAGCTCAAGTTGACAATTCCTAATACAGTTCCAAGTATTATCTCATGTCTTTGTCAATCATAGCAACATCTTTGTTTCAATTAGAGGGAACAGAGAGCATTACATGCTCAAGAAAACTTATAATTATGTGCAATGTTCAATGTGTGATGAAATTGAGTGCCAAGAAGATATATTCCCGCCTCTCTTTCTCTGGGAAAGTTTAAGTCAGATGCGACGTACAGTGTCTGTCTTCTGATTAACCTCACTCTCCCCATGTGTATAGTCGAGAGGAGATGTGTTTGTTGTCATGGACACATCCTCGGAAGAGACTGGCATCGCAGACAGCGAATAGGAGAAGAGGTGAAAAGTGGGGCGATTGATCGATTATAAAGCCATCGAGAGAGGGACGAGTGTCGTCTGGCCCTTTGGGATTCCTTTCCCATACAAATCTCCTTCATGAACTCCGCTGAATACTCGTGTGGAGTCACCAAGGTAATTGCGATCATTTTTCAGTTTTATTTGCCCGTAAAGTTCTCGCCTCTTCCAGACTCTCCACACCGACGAACAGTTTTCCATTCGTGTTTCTTTGTCGTGGTGTAAATTGGAGCTTGATTTACGTCGTGAAACGATCTTGTGCGACGTGCCATATCTTCCGCGCATTTTGTTACATATGCAGTTGTTTAATCAGTTCATATCAATGAATGTCTCTTTTTTCTTTTAAAATGGCGTTATTGGTGACAATTTATAACTCATCGTTCAAACAGTCGGCACTTTTATCGCCTCGCAAGAGCAGATGTTCCTTTAAATATTTACGAAAAATCTGCGACGGCTATCTGAAGGAATATTGACGATCCATTCAATTACTTTTCAAACATATTACTATTTCGTCTTCTTAATTATTTTCTTTACTAGCTTTTATTGTTCTTCCCTTCTCCTTTGTTCATATAATTCTTTCATTTTTCCTCCTCCTCCTCCTCCTCCTTATCAAATCATCGTCATCTTCGTATCCTCATCATCGGCATCTCATCTGCAGCAACTTGTTCTGTTGTCCCCTTCTCTTCTTCTTCTTCTGCTCCTCCTCCAGACCATGACTCTTTCTGTTTCTCTCTTATCATGAGCAACTGCTTCATGTATGTGACATCAATTCTTACATTTTAAGTTGGTCATAACAGAGGGATAGGCGCACAGCTTATGTAAGCCAAAAACATTGGTGTCTTAAGATTTGTCTATTTTCGAACGATGAGAGAACGGTGCAGAGAGACGTGCCAGGGAGTAGAGTGAAATGTATACAGCTAACCTTAGCCCTGGATATCAAGTCACAGGATGTATAGAGATCTTGGGGAAATCCGGATCCTTCCATCT
>NW_027273044.1:0-40606 GCF_040938485.1 Diadema antillarum
TGTTTTTAATGACTTTCACCTACGTCATACTCTTACGACTGAAATATTTAGCCCTAGAGTAAAAAAAAAAAGAAGAAGAAAAAAAGTTGCCCAGCCGGAAGAGGAAGTTGTTGAATGGCAATTAAGGAGGTGGAATCAAGAGGCTAGAATGTAGGGTTCACATTTCCTGGACCTTTAGTTTGTACAAGTTCTGGCTGTGTTTTCCTTATTTGTATTTTGTTGCTATTGGTGTCGTTTAATTTGCCTATCTGACTCTTCTTTTATTCATTCTGTTTCTCCCTTTCCCTTTTCTCTCAAATATTTGTATTTTCTTAAACCAGTCTAGATCAATTCTCTGCATCTGTTTGGCACCTCCTTTTTTCATTATTTGTTCCTTTTCTTTGTTTCAGTCTTCACCAACACTACAATGTATCTCTGTCTATCCATGAGTCTATATTTCTTTCAATATCTTATCTAGCTATATTTAAATCTATGTTACTCTTTATGTGTATCTCTTAACTTTATTGTTCTCTTTCTGTGCTTGTATCTCTTTTGTTCATCCTCTCTTATACTCATTCTCTCTTCCTATCTCTTTCAATTTGTAAGCCTCTCAATTACTTTCTCTATGGCAATCTATGGTTTTCCTATTCTATATTTGTCAAAGTTATCATTCTCTCTCAGTTCTTGTATTCCTTTTATTCATCTTTTCTTTACTCACACTCTCTCTCCTTCTCCTTCAATATTCAAGGCACTCATTCACCCTCCTTTTTTTTCCTGTTTTATTTTCGTGTACTGCCAACACTATTACAAGTTACTTTCCACTTTATCGCTAACTGAAAATGCACATAAACATTTCTTGTTTTACAGTATTCTCCATCAGGTTATCAGACATAATTTCCAAATACATAGTGTTACTTCATTTGCTATTTATTTCAACTTGCTAACAGGCATGGCCTAGTGAAATTTAATCTTGCCAGCAATGTGTGAATGACTTGTACAGCTCTGAATCTAGTGGCATTTTGCCGGAGGCTCCTTGTCAACCAGCCTCCAAGGACTTTTTTCCATGAATCATAACAGTTACGTTCACATGATGTTTGTAATCCTCGAAGGTTTAACTTCAGTGATTAGCCTATAGATTTAAAGGGACTGTACAGTACTGGTTGAGGTGGGGATTCATGTTATGAACATTCCTAAGTGAGATAATGAGAAACCTCTTATGAAATGTGAAAAAGCATGTAATTTTAAGAAGGATTCAATGTTTATTTGATGAAAATTGGTTTTCAAATGGCTGAGATATCAAAAAAAGTGATAATAATAAAAGGCGACAGGCCAAGCCTTTTATTAGGATCTCTTTGTTTCACCTTGTTTTTGGATGTCTCAGCCATTTCAAAACCAATTTTCATCAAATAAACTTTTGATACCCTTGGAATTGCATGCTCTTTGACATCTCATAGAGTTGTTTCTGAATATCTCGCAAAACAAGAATTCCAGAGTACCACAGTGTACAACACGCACTAGAGGTTGACCCAGGGGCTGAGGTTAGATAGGATTACACAGAAAGGTCACAATAACTTTCAAGTTCCTTGATTATCTTGTCCACATGACTTTAAACTATGAGTGCTGACCCCCTGCAGCTTGTGGATAGAGTGTAAACCCTAAGATGTCTTGCAGTTCTAATCGTCAACTACTGAGTAATCTTTAAGATTGCTAACTTCCTAGTGCCTCTATACACAGTACTAAACTACAGCTAATCATTACAGATTGAAACTCCAAGTTGGTCTTTAAGTCTGGGAACATTGTGTGAACACAACGAATTTCACCCATCTCCTCTGAGATTATCATATCCCTGTAGACATTGTTCAGGGTTTACGAGGTCCTCCTGTAGCCGATGGATTAACTTGTATAGTGTTTTGTTCATCGATTGGCGCACAGGCTGGGGTGTTTCCTTTGCCAACTGGCACAGACATCTGGAAACTAATTGTTAATGGGGTCTTGTTAATGAATAAAGATAATCTAATCCCCCTAATCCCTATTGTGACATCATGGCCTTCATGTTTGACTGAGACACATTATGACACTTGGAAAGGCGTGCTAAGCTACAGCTAGGTCAAGTTTGAATGGATTGCTGAATGCTAATGAAAAATGCTTAGCAAGTTAAAGGTGCATGGTCCCAGTGTTTTAGTCAAATGCGTACACGGGCGCATGTCACAAGTTTCCTATAGAGACCTACGTTATCGACTCCTCTGTAGCGCTTACGCTGTGGCCCACTTCCCCGAGTCCGAAGAAGTCCGATTCACTGTAGTCAGTGGTCCGATCACAGTTCGGCTCATGATTCGGCTGAGGGGGATGACAGCTTTAGCAAACTTCTTTTGTGATGTCATAATAACAAGCACATATGCACGCACCCTGGCATTACTACAGACTGCGCAATGCGCAGAGAAGACAACGAAGCAACGTAACTTAGCAACACCTACGCACTTTACTCTTGATGACAGCTCAACTTTGGTAATTTTCGTATCAAGGCAAACGGTGATCGGCAGTATCATCAACAGCGCCCTCTACACTACTGGGACTAGGCATCTTTAAGATAAGTGACACATTAAGGGTTAAGCAGTGGGTTGTACTATAACCTAAAAGGTACCAAGGACTTTGCAAAGATGTGGTCAGACTGCCTTGAAATTGAACATTGAAATGTTCTACACACAAAGTGAGAGTATACAAGATTTTCTCCGACTGCATCGCAGCAAATTATAGTCTGGGGTTGCAATAATGAAACACTTCTTGTATGGGACTACATTGTGCCATGGAATGATCAAATAATTTTCTATCAGAGTCTGCTTGGTAAATTCCTTGTGATATGCAAGGAGAAAACATTGTGGAAGTATTACAGGTAGAATATCAACTTAAAACTTTATAAATCCATTCAATGCAAGAAAGATAGATTCCAAAGATGAGAACTTGGCAAGGGTATTTCATGAGTTAAATGTTTGTCTCAGGAATAGTCAGAGAGTATCATTTCGAATTCTAAAGTCAACGCAATGATTCTCTGTATAATGAAGCATGGTTTTCCATTTTAATACTAAAACAGAGTTGCACTAAAATTCATCATGTATGTTGTTGTTGAATGTTTGCAACAACCACAGTGAAACCTGTTGAAAGGGTATCATGCTGTCAGCAAAAATAGACTTGGGGAGGTGAAAAGCAGTTTTTACCTTCACTCAAAATTCTCAGAATCCTTAAAAATATATCTCAAAATAGTGAACACATTTCCATGTGCAACCAGGTGGTAAAAACTTGTTTCTGGCGATGCATGTACAACTTACTTGTTCACCTTCTCATGCATGTAACCAACCCCTGTGAATGTATCCAGTACTTTTTATTGCCAAAATATTGGTCATAATTATTCCCATGTATGTAGGCCAGTGCATGACCCATTTTGCAGAGTACAGCTGTCTGAGGAGGGATATTGTGAACAATGTATTAACGATCCACTATTCTTGCTCTGTGTTCTCACTTCAAGACCACATTACCTCAAGTTCTAGAGCTAGATTTTTTCCAACATTTTCTCATCTTATTGAAGGTTTTACACATTCACACTTAGTGGACATACTACCATTGGAATATTTGCTCAATATGCCAAACTTGATTTTTTTAAAATATTTTTTATGTTGATATATACTTAGAGTAACTGATGAATGATTAAGTCATAACTTGCTGAAAGAATATGATACTGCAGTGCAGGATATTGCAGTGCGCCTTGAATAGTAGGAATTCTGAGGGTCGATGCTTAATGGTGGGAACAGCAGCAATAACAAGCCGATGATTCATCCACAACAATACTCTGCGAATCAACGCTCTGTTATTGTAAGTCCACTCCTTCCCTCTGCTCTTTTTTTTTTTTCCTTTCCCGCCAAGAACAAGAGCAAAGCTCCCGAAAGCTACCCTGGATATATTCATTAGCTAATCTGCCACTAATCATGCATTGGTCAGGTTAAACTGCTGTGCGGGAGAGTCTTCTCTACGTACAGGGGGTGGGCCTAGCAGCTCATGCCTCATTGCAGATCTGTCATTGGTCGAGGCACGTTCGTAACATTCGCAAACTTCATGCTGCCAATCGTAAAACATACATGCTAAATTTGTCATCACATCACAAGATAGTAGCAACAGAAAGTAAATCAGTTTGTTTGTTTGTTTGTTTGTTTCATTAGTACTGTTTTTGTTGTTTTATTCATCAGGTTGCATGATAACACAGAGGTGGTGAGTGCCAGATAATATGTTTCTAGAAAATCTATCATAAGATATAGACATAAAGAAAAAAAAAAATCTGTGCAATTTCCACTGACTGGAAATGTTTGATGCTCTGGTTTCTTGTTTCTTTTAGTAAAATGACTCAGAAAAAGCATGTACAGCCAACACATCTTTTACTTGGCAGCATTTTAATTTAATTAGTTTGAACATGATTGTGAATTTGATAAGGAATTTAGAAGTGCCCTCACAAGATTTAATCAACAAGTAGTCATGCAGTTTTCAAAGTGACTTTTATCCACACTGTTTCCCTACCTTTGGGAGTACACCCCCCCCCCCCCCATGGTGAATATATATAGCTCTGTCACAGTCAATTTCTTTATAGTAATGTGATGACAAATAAGGATATATGTTTAAATGAAAATATGTATTACACATATACACACTAGTAAGAAGAAAAAGACAAAATAAAAAGGGGCATGAAGGTGATTTTTCTTTGTTTCTAACCTTGGTAGTGTTCTTGTAGTTCAGAAGATGAAAGACAGGTTGTATATATAGCCAACACACAGTGAGTCAAGTGTGGTGCTGTACTACAATGAGTGTAAGAGCCACACAAACAGTCAGCCATGTCAACCACCCCTGCTGTAAGAATGTAGCATTCCAAAGTTAGCCTGTCCAGTCACATGATCTCATTATTCCTGGAGGACACAGTAAACAGATGCCACTTCCTGTGTCTTGATTGGGGCACTGTATTTTGGACTCCTACACTATTTATGTGGTGGTGGCAGTTCTCACAATCTGAGGGACTGTGGGACACCACTGGTGTGTGGGATTTCCCCACAGGCAAAAATGCTCATCACACACCTAGTCCTTTGATAAGCATTCTGCAGAAGACAGATTAGGAAACAACTCTTTGATTAAATGCAGGATGTTTGCTAGTTTTGCCAGTGGTATTCAAAGCACATTTCACCCAGCAGAAAATAACATTATCCTGATTTATTTTTCCTCTCCTTTTGTCACATCCAATAAACAGATTGATATCGTGTAAGGGATAATGAGGATGTAATTAGTTTTCAATTCAGCTGTCCATCTGTATTCCTTTCCCCCCCCCCCCAATTCTCTCCGTTTATGTATGTATCTATACACACATGTATTGTCTGTTCATCTCATTAGTTTAGTTTTGTTTTGTTTTTCGAAGGAGGGATCCATCACTCCAGCTCCATATTCTCTCCTTCAATTGAAATGTCTGCATGTTCATTTTCTTCAGTATGTGTTTTAAAGTTTTGGTGCTTATATCTTATTTATCTTGACATCTTATTCAGCCTTCATTTTGTAGTTTTTGTAGATTTTGTTTCAAATTTTGATCAATTTTACACATATTCAATCACTATTCAAAACTTTGGATATGTATGAGAGGATTTCTAGCTTTAGAACCACTGTGGGGCAAAAAAGTGATGATAAGGGAATGTTTGAATCAGGAAAGAGTTGAGGAGTAAAAGTGATTACTTAACTCTTTATGTGCCATGGAGTACTGTAAAACGAGAAATGTTCGCGTGCATTTTAATTTCGCGAATTTCGCGAGCGTGAAGATTCGCGAAATTAAAATGCACGCGAAAGTTCTTTTGTACACTATATGCACTGAATGCCAGTGGCAGTTCGCGAAAATTTCATGCCGCAAAAAAGGCCGTCGGCTCCAATTCGCGAAAATTCATGCCGCGAATATATCATGTTTTACAGTAAACCACCTGTGTGCCACATTATTCTTAGGCTGTAACATCGTCATAATTTCAGAACATGATCTGTTTTTCAAATCTTTGTAACTTCTATTGACTTTTGTTACCCTGGACATGTAATGCCCAAAGTTGTGGAGAAAATGCCAAGCTTTGCTTTGATGGAAATTGTATGACAAATCTATGATGGCTTTTCTTCCTAGCTACATTATTGTAGAAGCATGACTTTATTACACAAAACTGTGACAGAAACAGAATCGCAAATCCAAATGGGAACACCCCTTGATAGTCAATCACCACTTGAAATGCAAGCTACATGTGACAGGAATGGAATCACGAGAAACGCTTTCAGTGTACTGCGGCATTTGGCGATTTATCAGTCGGTTTGGGCGAGTTTGCGCGTTTGAGCAGAATATGCAAAGTTGGCACGCTGTGGACTGAGTCAAGGTGTGCGAATGTGACATGTAAAGAGTTAAAGGAGTTAAAAGGAGTTGTTGGAGATCCTTCATCACAGTGGACTGGTCAAGAAATGGTTTCCAAAAAGATGTGAAATTTTTAATCCGATTTTTGTATCATTCTGCAAGGAATTTTCTTTTCTTTCTTTTGAAGTTTATTTATTTTTGAAGTGAATTTCCTCTTTAAGTGGGAGTAATGTAAATGTGTTCTTTGTGTTTTTAGTGTTTAAGTTTCACATAAAAAGTCTCTTATCAAAATCCAATTTCATATGCAGGTCAAGAGTTTAAGCTTCAAAGTGATTCATTGTTCTTCATAATGGGTAAAGGAAAGAAAAAAAAATAGAAACAGACCTTCAAAGTGTTAAACTGAGATGATCTTCATTCTCACTATTATATTAATTGTCTGAAACTTAATAGTAACATTTGCCTTTTGGCAATGTTTCAGTGAACACTTCATTGTCTTTTTATTAGGAAGTGGTTTATGGTTTGGCAGAATTTTGTTATAGTTTGGCAGTATTTTGTCAACTTTCTCTGAAGTAAGCTGCTTCAATTTTCCACAGCCATGTCATTCATTATGGTGGGATTTAACACATCTCCTACAAGCATCTGAAATCCCAGTGGATTTCTATAGGTAAAAGGGTTAAGGAACTGCATCATATTATGACTATCTTTCACCACTGAAGTTTTCTGAGCAGGAATAACCTTTCCCCAGACTGTAACATTATTAGGACGTTGTTCACTGTATAGTCATACACTGTCTGGTTTCTCCGAAGGGGGGGGGGGGGGGGGGGGGGGGGAGGGGGCAGCATTTATCTGGCGTCATATTTATCTATTCATTTTCCCTCTTTTTCATGGCATGCATGTGTTCTTTCATATCACATTGATTGAATGAATGTTTCAGTCTCCTGTCGTGTACCGCGCAGACAACATATTTTTTTCTTCCCTTTGTCTTCTTTAATTTGTTCACATGATAATAGATGACACACATTTTCTTGGTGAGGTTGTGTTATATTTTTGGTGTGTTTTCTGTGGAAATTAGTGTTAAAGAATATTTCACAAGAAAAAAAAAGTGATTTTCATGATAATAAGTTATATCCCTAACCCGTTCAATCCAACACATGTCATTCTCAGTAGGAGCAATAACACGTCCCCTTTACATAGGTAATGAGTTATAGAGTAATGAACCCAAATGTACATGTGGTTTGAGTGAATGCAGCAATACTAGCAGAATACGTCAGTGAAGCTTGAAAAAAATCAAACAATCTGATTAAAAGTTATCAATTTTCAAAGTTTTAGTGCCACCATCGCTGGATGAAAAGACTACAGCAGTCCATGATGTCACTGCAGAACAACAATATAAAGAAGATGTAATTAGAATTTCACAAAATATATTTTTTAACCTGTTGAGGACAAACAGACTTTGCTAAAACACACATTTCCCATAGACACCTGCGCGAGTATACTCTGGACTTAATCTCAATGGGGTAAGAAACATAATTATATTCCCTTGACTTGTTACTGGTATATTTTAAGGGTAGTATTATTTCCCTTTTTTTCTGAAAGTGGTATGAAAGTCAAGTGCTCTTCATTATACTAGAAGAATGAAAGTGTGTTGAATTATCCTATTTCTCAGTGTTTGCTGAACTACTGTAAAACGAGGAATTTTCGTGCACATTTTAATTTCGCGAATTTCGCGAGCGCCAAAATTCATGAAATTAAAATGCGCGTGAAAGTTTTTGTCTACACTACATGCATTGAACGCCACTGGCAATTCGCGAAAATTTCATGCTACGAAAAAGGCTGTCGGCTCCAATTCGCGAAAATTTCATGCCGCGAATATATCATGTTTTACAGTACTCATACCTAATGGTGATATACTGCGTGCCTCTAGGCTGTCCTCCACTAGCCGCATTTACACTTACTAACATCGCGATTTTTAAAATCGCGATATTTTGGTTCCACCGTTTACACTTGCGCAAAAGCATGCGAAGTTTGAGCTTCACGAAACATCGCAATTTTTTGGTCGGTAGTGCGCATGCGTAATTTACCTCTTTTCAACACGGTAGCTGAGTGGAAGCGCGCGCTATTCTGTTCGTTTTCACTGCAGTGCAGTATATTTTGATCACAATAGCTGGTTGGAACGTTGAGCCAGGGCTTTTTATCAGTACAATGCACACATAAATTTGTGCTTCTCGAGACTGTTATACTTACGGTAAAACTATATAGCTTGCTATATATTAGATCACATACGTAGTAGGTGTGTAAAACTTCATCTACAGCAGCATTCAGGAGGATCATGAAATTTCGCCGATATGACGAAAGTGAGAAGTAGGACTTGGAAGTTAGGACTGGTATTTTATCAGGCGACAGCAAGAACTCACACTTGTTACGTACTCCTGTACTAGTATTCCACAAACGGCGTATATAGAGAGCAGTACGGGCTCTCTCACAATCTGAATCAACGCATTTCTGGGAGAACATTATTTTGTTAAATCGTCTTGGGGTGATGATACGTGGTTGGAGAACTTCAGGTTTGCTACTAGTAGTAGTTTTCACGTACTAGTTTCATCAGGGAGAGGGAGGTGAGAGACTACGAGCCGATCGAGGATCGGCCGTTTAGACCTGTACACAGCTGTCTATACCGTGTACTAGCAAGGAGCTAGTACCTCCTTGGTACTAGTACTCTGGCCAGTGACCGACGTACTCTCTACATTATACACGTTCCAAAGAGGGATCGGGAGCGCGCGTAAACTCCCGGTGCAATCCGAGACCGAAAGTCACGTGATGAAAAATCGCGATATTTCTGCAGCTTGGGTTTACACTCGCTAACTTCGCCTCAAACTTCGCGATGTTTCAAAAAATCGCACTCCGGCTGGCGATTTTTCTGGCGATGTTTCGAGGGCGTTTGGGTGTAGTTGCTTAGCAACTTACACCCAAATGTCGCGATTTTAGAAAAATCGCGATTTTTTCAAGCAAGTGTAAATGGGCCTACTGTTACTTTTTTATGTTTTGTTGACTTTTTTAGTCCACATGGATCCAGATCCCCCTTCTCTCTCTCTCTCTCTCTCTCTGTCTCTCTGTTCTAGTTTCCTGGAAAGTCAGATATACTGTTCTCTCACAATGTTCTCCTTTGAAATGTCTCAAGTCAGTGAGACAGGTGACTTTTCTGGGTGATTGTATTCTAATTCTGAGAAACTGTCAGGCTTCCATGAACTTGGATCTTCATCCCCATCCTCTTGTCTGTGATTCACTCTTTATGCGTTGTGCCAACTTCACATATTCTGCTCAAACGCGCAAACCTGCCAAAACCGATCAATAAATCGCCAAATGGCGCAGTACAACAAAATCGTTTCTCGCGCTTCCGTTCCTATTACATATAGGTTGCATTTGATGCTGTGATTGACTATCAAGCCGTGTTCCCTACTGGATTCACGCGTGAACTCTAAGTTTCTGTCACTGTTTTGTGTGCAAAAGTCATGCCTTTTATACAGTAACTTAGCTACCGGTACTAGTCATTTGAAAGAAAAACAATCATAGATTTGTCATATAATTTACATCAAAGCAAAGCTTGACATTTTCTCTACAAGTTTGCTCACTATGATGTGTCCAGCTTAACAGAAATCTATAGAAGTAACATAGATTTGAAAAACAAAATTTTCCTTCAAAGCATGACAACGTTGGTGTCTCAGAATAATGAAGCACACAGGGGGTTTCCACCATGGCACATAAAGAGTTAAGTCAGATACAAAACTGTTGTGTCGTGTTTTTGAAACGTCTTGAGCCAACAGGCAAGATATGTTTATTGAGCAGTTGTTTGATTGATCTTTTCTTGTGAATACCAGGCTTCTTTGGACATGAGCATCCTCTTTGTATTCAATACATCAAATGATATAAGTCTTCGATTTGAATTATTTTAAGGAAGAGTGAAAAATGGCAAAATGCGATTTTCTGGAATGTGCCTACATTAGATTACAGGTCATTGCTCAGACATCCATGTTTACACACGAGTAGGAGTTTTCGCCGTGAGACAAACGGTGAGATGTATACAGGAACTGTGGCATGTGGCCAAAAGATGCAATGTAGATTACGCAGGTTTCTCCAACCTGAGAAATGTTTGTGACAGTTTTTCTTTTGACTGCACTGCACTTGCAGAGATTGATGAGGAGAGTTTCTCCGTACAGGGGAAGCATCTGAATCACAATGGGGAGGGGGAGGGGGGGAGGGGGAGGGGGTTGATGGGAGGTTGTGACCCTCTGTTATTAGTGTCCGGATGATTGATTGACAAGCCGTGGCATGTGACATAATTGCGTGTTGGTAAACACCTTTCCCTCATGGACGCAAGACTATGTAGTTGCAGTGGTCTAAACATCACATGAGCATTCCTCCCCTTTCCCTCCATTGCAATGTAAACATCCAAACTACAAATTCAAATCATTGGTTTTTGGAAATCAGTTTTTGCATCGCGATACAAAAACCTCGTGTGTGGACCCTTCCTCCCTCCCCCCCCCCCCCCCAAAAAAAAATAAATAAATAAATAAATAAATGTCTCCTGTCTTGATATACATTGTGATCATCTGCTCTATGCAATGATGCATGCACACAGACACATAGACACACACATGCACACACCAACTTAGTCTAGTATCAAATCTTCACTGTGTCATTTAACCAATGTAACCTGGATTACCATTTTATTGGACATTGAACACATAGCAACAACCAATGTGCTAACTGTGTTTCAAATATTGAAATGCACTTAGCATTGGATGAAATTGTATGTTTTTTGGTCCGCGGAGGATAGCTACCTTAAATTTGAATGTATCAGTTTGTGTTTTGTGGTGCATGCTATTTTTCTTTTTACTCTGGTAATTTTCTTTTTTTTTGTAACAGCTCACAATTAATCATGTATCAGGAGTGTAGTTCTGCACACTCAAAAAATCACGGCCGTGTGTTCCTCACTTTTTTTCTTCTGTTAAGCATTAATTAGCTCACGTAGTTTACGTCTGACAGGTACTACGTGAGGAGAGCTAGTTGGCCAGCGACCAATATTTTGAGGGTTTACATATGAGCTAATTCTACTACTGACCACTTCACATGGCTTTTTCTAATCATTTAATCTTGTTTCTGACTGTGTGAATTTCATCAAGCTTTAATCATACCTGTCTGCATTACTCTTCCATACCTCCTAACCACCATCAGTAATGCAACATTTATTTATTTATTCATTCATTTATTGATTTATGGATTTATTTATCTATTTATTTATCTATCTATCTATCTATTTATCTATCTATTTATTTGATATATTTATCTAATTTATTGATTGATTTATTCATTTATTTATTTATTTACTCATCTATTTATTTATTGCAGATCATACCTAGACAATTTTTTTTGGACAAATATTTGCAGGATCATTGGACTAGGAAAGTATTCAATTCAATTCTAAATCTCACTGGGACATCAGGGGCTTCCTCTCCCTCCTGCTGATATTGTAGTATCCATTTTTCATCAGATAGATATTTTAGGTTCTGTTTCTTTCCCATTTGGAAGGGATGTCCATTGCATTTTTGCTTTGATTTTTTTTTTGTTTCTTCTGTGACCTACAGGCAACTCATCAGTTATCAGAATGATAAGGTTTACACCAGTGAAATGACCACATGTTTTGAATTTTTGGTGAAGATATAATGCAGAATGTGTGTGAAGCGAAGAAGGCGCTCCGTCCACAAACACAGAAGTTTACATCCATTTATACACATACAAATTGTCGCAAACATTCTTTTTCCAATAGTTTTTCTCGTAATCATTTATTATGTAATCACGAAGCTGAGCATTTAAATGTGCTTCAAGGTGTCAACTGAATTAAAGGCAAGTCTTTTAACTTCTGAAGAAGGTTGGGAATGAAAAATTGAGTTTATGTCTTGATAACAGGCAATTAATGATCAAGATGCATTCTTAACATCATAAGAACTCATACACTCATAAGGAAGGAGCTAAATACAGATGAACATGACTGATTGTGGTCAAACAGAAGCGAAAAAAAAAAGATGTATTATTTATGTATACTGTCTATTAGCCCATTAAAGACGGGTCCCTGGAATACTCGGGCAAGTGGCTATGGGAAATACGCGTTCTAGCAAAACTAGTCCATCCTCAATGGGTTAAAGTTCAGATGCCAAGTGAGTTTAGGAGTCAAGGGAAAGTGTAGAAGTTCATATTTTTACTGATCTTGAAAAATCATACAGATGGCGTGAGCAAAAACTGATCACAAATTATGATATCGATGGATTATTGTAAAATGTCTGCACTTATGACAGGTACAAATCAAAGCATTGTCAATCATATCAAAACTTATCACATACATGAAGTAAAGTCATCACGCAAGGTTGTAATTAAAGCCATGCTTTTCTTTCTTCCTTTTTTGCATTGATTTTGTTCATTACCTGAAATTGATATTACATGCATCATCGATGGAATGATAAACCCTTTAAATCATTGCTTTTGAGATGTAGTGATTGCAAAAGATTTGATATAACAGCTTGTTGTTCTTTCATGCAGTGGGTTAAAGTATGTCCTGAGTGTCTGGTGGCTTTCAGGATATCGTGAATTATGTTTTTGCTCTCCTAGATTGACGTGATAAGAGCATGAAACTCTCCAAACAGTAATCTGAGTCAAACAATATAGCTCTGTGCAATTGTGATTAAATCACCAGAGTTCTCATAGCTATCTGTTATCTTTCAGGTGCGAATGGGGCTGCGCGCAAGCTTTTTGGTTTTGAGCCAAGCATAGAGTTGTAGTAGAGCCGAGGACAGGGGCGGAAATTGGCGTATTCCTGCCGGCTCGAAATGCAGATGCCTTGGGGAACTGTCAAGTGTACAAGAAGATATATTTATTGTTTGGGGGTTGAGCAATGCCACGTAATGAGACAAGACAATGACAGGCATTGGAAACCAATTGCCTAGTATTTGCCTCCCGAACCCAATCTTGCCATGCTTCACTTGAATCCATTCTGCCACGCTCAAGGTCACGCAAAGCACAAGGCAATGCATGATGTATATCTGAAGAAAGAAAATATTTTGATCGTGGGAAATATAGAATATTCTCTCCATCTGCTTCAGACTTTATTTGCCCTTTTCTGCGATGAAGGAGAATGAGAGGCAGTACAACTGTCTTGTCTAGCTAGAGATCAAGAGACAAGATCTATACCCTTCTGTGCTTTATTATAGGAAACTTCACAACCATTTTGATCCATCAATCAGACTCCTACACCCACAAGTGTCAGGGTTTGAGCTGTTTTCAACTATTTCTTGTCTGTTCTGGAAGGAGACACAAATTGGTTTTGTAAAGTATCGAGGAAATCCCAAAAGGAAAGATGAATTGTGCAAAGTATCGTGTATGAAAATATATACATCAAGTTAAATGTCACCACTTTTCCTTCATTGCCAAATTATGATATCTTTCAAACCACTGAAAAGAAACCACGTAGTTGATAAAGACAAACTACTGATGGGCAGTCAAAAGTTTTGTGATTTTAAAGATGCTGGTCATCTATAAATGACCAGCTAGTCACTGGAAAGGAAGTTAATTGGATCAGGCTTGTTTTATGAGATTTTGGTACCCATTAGTTATAATAGATGCCTCAAGGAAAAAGAGTTTGTTTGTTTGAGTGTTTGTTTGCTTGCTTGCTTGCTTGTTTGTTTGTTTGTTTGTTTGTTTGTTTGTTTGTTTGTTTGTTTGTTTCAAATCATGACAAAATATTTGGAGGTGCTGGGAATGTCAAAGGCTGATCTTTAACCCATTGAGGATGAGTCCTGAGTATACTCGGGCAGGAATCTATGGGAAATGCATGTTATAGCAAAATTAACCCGTCCTCAATGGGTTAACACTTTGAATTTGCAACATCAGACCTCAGAAATATAGAGTAATCATCAGAAGTAATCATTAGTGTAATGAGCAAAGCAAACTGAAAAAGATATGACAAACTATGAAATGAGAAAGGGAGAGACAGGGATTGTTTCACTTTTTCTAGTGAACACATTTTTTAAGGACCTGTCTCACTGGAGGAGACATTCCCACGACTGCCACGACTAGTGCAACTTAAAAGACAAAATGGCTTGTGCTCTCACTGGGAAGGTGATTTCATGGCAACTTCAGAGACATCTCCAAATAAGATAATGATTTACTTGTCCGAAAGCCGTGGATACATTGTTGCGATGTCTCCAAGACGTCTTCTGAGTCACAGAGATGTCTCTGCAACGTCTCATGTGGGTCGCAAATGAGTCTTTGCAAGGTCTCCAGTAGGTTGACAATGAGTCTCTGCAAGGTCGTGAAAACGTCTCGGAGACCTTGTGAGCAAAATTGGTCTCAGTGACTTGGCCGTGACAAAGGAGATGCTGTGGAGACATTGCAGAAATGTCTCCAAGACCAGCTTGAGACTGGAAAAAGTCTCTGAAAAAAAAACAATTTGAACATGTTTGATTCTCCTGCTACTCCCTGGAGACTCGGCTAGGTTCGAGGAGACTTTGCAGAGATGTCTCCATGTCCGAGAAGACTCGAGTCATCACCAGGTCTCCAACTGGTCTCCAGCCCAATGAGATACCCACTTGACATTTTTAGGGTTATGGGATGTTCAGATGCTGGAGAGAGTTTGTTAACCCATTGCTAGCTGTAAACCACATTTCACATAACAGGTGTGTCAACAACAAAAAAACATGGCCTCTCGGTCAAACTAACATCCAACTCTTGGTAAGCATATATGCCAGAGTACATATTGATGTGCACACCAATAATGTTAGGAAAATCATGATGGGAAGTGAATGCATGGTCAACCTAAGCTCCAGAGGTCAAACCATTTAAACTGAAAATCACAAACCAAGATTTAAATAAAATTCAACTTGAAAACACCTCAGGATTATAATAGGCCAATCATGATCTGAGAAATATGAAATGAAAAACATGGAAATGAGAAATGAGAAGTGTTAGAAATGGAAGAAGGGTGTGTGCTTTCAGTCTTACAGAAAAAAAGTACTTGATCAGCATAAAAAAAAAGAAAGTTTGGAAACACATTCACAAATGAGATCTTTTGCCAATATGAAAGGGTTCATGAAATAAACAAAGAAAAGAGGGGGCTTGGAAGTGCCACCTGGGCCATTGTTGTGGCTTCCCCCCTCTCCACCCCATAATGAGCCCCTTCCCCTGCCCCAGGAAGCGTGGAGTGGGAGTGCGCTGGAGCCCAGCCCGACTCTCCGAGAGGGGCAAACCATTTACTCACAGCTAACACCATGGGTTCCTGTAGTAGTCAACCACAAGTTTCCAATCTTGAAATTTGCCACACATGTGCCAGTTTCTAGGGATGTGAATGTGGGTGTGGGTGTGTGAGTGGGTGAGTGCATTCGCATCGGTCTCAATTCGAAACTTGCACACTCTTCCCCCGTTACTAGTGGGTCAACAGATTGATATACCTGGTAGCCAAATTCATGTGCAGTTTCCCTTGTTGTCCTATGAACCAGCTGTGTGATTCACCTGTCCAGTAATTTGAATCCACTTTCCCTGAATCACATGTTGCTACATCTGGCAAGCCTCTTGTTGTCAGGAGCAACAATTTCTTTACAAATAATGAATGCATGAAATTGAATCTATTGGTAAACCAGGCTATAGGAAGGAACCTTGGAAGGTTCAAGGTTATAGGAAGGAACCTTGGAAAGTCTTTTGCCTCCAATAATCAAGAAACAGGCAAATTGCTGTAGCATAAATATCTTACCTTGAAAATGTCTTACCAGTTTTGTTTACAAAAGTGATGAAATGAAATATATTCAAACTGTGTGAGTGTCTGATCTGTTTGTATGTGTGTGTTTATGTGAATATATTCACATGCCATCCCTGTTTTCTACCTTATGTTGAATTTTCCATAAATTGTTTAGTTAGTACGCACTTGTGAGACAATCTCTGTCAAGGCATAATTGGTCTCTAGAATTGCGAGTGAGATTGTGAGCAACTGAAACACTTGTGATAGGAGAAATGATGTGGCACAGGGAGGAAACTGGATTTTCTTTCAACCTACTGCTAAACTTAGTTTAACCACTAATCTGTATATTTATGTGGATATCTCATTGGGCAATCACCTTGAAGCCACCATGCGGCCATTTTACCATGCACATCGCCCATACACTTGTGTACGGAGCTCATGACGTCACGTGATCTTGGTAACAGTCTCTGCTGGAAAATGTGTGGAAGTCCCCACAGAGTGTGCCTGGTAACATGGTGGCACAATGGCTTCAACTGTTTGCACAGTGTGAATGGACCAATGAGATATCCACATACTTGCTATAGAGACCAGTGAGGTTAACCCGTAAAGTGCTAGAAACCACATTATTGTAGCTTGGTGCTATATCTTTTTGCTAGGGTATTTATTCATTCATTGTTGATGTTCTATAGAGCATATTTTTTTATTGTTCATTTCCACCCCTTGTTGTACATATGTAATACTTTGCTTTCGTCGCATAATTTTCAAAAGGCTGTCAACTGCTTGATTTATGATTGATTATCAAATTGGCAACGCATACTAAAGGATCAAACTTCCTGTTTCTCTCTCAAATTTAAACTGTTTATGTAAATCTTTCAGATCTTATGCAGATTGAATTGGAAATAACCATTTTTTATAAGATCTGTATCCAATATAAGATATGAAGTGAAAAATACCTGACTTCCCACCATGACGTGATGAGTTGAATGAGCAAAAAAAGAAGAAGAAGAAGAAGAAAAAAAAAAAGTTGTCTTCCTGAGGATTGTGAATTTTTATGGTTCATTATCAAGTACGGAGCACTGTGTATGTCTGTTATTATTTCATAGTGGGAACGGAAAGTTTTGGCATTCATTTATGCAACTGAAGTGGAGATCATCTATAGTTGACAGAGACAAATTTTGTTTGTTTGTTTTTTATAGAGAGAGCAGAAACCATTTCTTGCAGTTTCCCTGTGTGTGAAGCCTTTAATACCAAGACATATTTTCTATTTTGTTTTCTCTTTCTCTTCTTTTGTTTCCTCCCTCTCCTTCCCTCTCCCCAATCTCTCTTTACAACAAAAAATGTAGACATTAAAGTCAGGTCAATTCAGAGCACATGTAATGCAGGTGATACAAGAATCAATTTTAAGCTTCTGTGCATATTTTTCTTGATATATTTGTTTATTTGCTTGATTTTTTTCCATGGCCTTGTTCTTTCCTTTTTTTTTCATCGCACAATGTCATTTTTTTATGTTTCTTTGTTGTCGATCACTTTGCCTATTGCATCTAGGCGGTTGGATTTTACACAGGCATGGTAATTTGATTCACATTTCACTTGCACCGTATTGTGAACCCCATTCCCATACCCAATTCCAGTCTATCCCTTTCACAAAACAAAAGAGACTGTATTTCAATTGATTTACCTTCTGTCAGTTTGATTACTACATAATTTAGTATTAATTCTTGGTGTATATGCAGTGGTTTGCTTTTTTTTAATGGGATTATTGAAAAAAGTATCTTTCATACGCCTAGGACATTTCAGGTGTTTTCATGTTCAGTTTTGTTGATATTGCTATATACTCATGAGTGTGGTTACTCATTACAAATACTGCAATAATGTTAGTGGATTATACTTCACGTAGGAGGCATTCCTACACTTCCAAACAAAATTTGATGTAATGTTTTCAAGAAAGTTATTCTCAACAAGGGTAATGTTATCAAATTCTGTGAGGTGTTTTTTTTCCTTTGAGAAGATAGTAGTAGATATAAGTGTCCACATCTTTTTCTCTTTTTTTTAAGGAGCTTTGTGTATGGATTTTAAAATTTTGTCAATCAAAATCAGAGTGCATCCAGAGGGTTAGGAAGAGTGTAGGTAGAGGAAATTTCACAGGAAATTTCACAGGAATTCCAACATTCTATCAAAAGTCGGCTATAGTTGGTATTCACAGTGATATGACTGCAAAATGGAATTGAAATTATCTCTAAATTAATTAATAAACTTCTTTGAATGATCAAGCATGAATATATGAAGAAAAATAGTTCAGTATACATCAAAGTGTAGCATTTTCCTTTTGGTTGAAATCTACTAACATTCATCCATTACCCAACCCCAGTGTATAACATAACCTTTGCCATCCCCAAAATCCTTGTGTCCTGTGTGCAACAAAGGCATGCTGATCTTGTTGTGTGTTACCAAATGTCTCTGGTCAACTCCAATTCTTCACTTATTTGTCTCTCTTGCCTCTTTTCTCTCATACTTTTTCTGCTGTCTATCATCTTGTCTTTGTACTTGTTTATCTATCAAGACATCTGTCTTTCAATATATCAATCTACTTTGTATTTCATAGATCTCTCTCACTTTGTCTGTATGACCATCTTCATCATGTACACCTGTATTAGAAAATATCACTTCAATATTTCCTCTGCTGTTTCCTTTTAGTGTAAATATTTCTTAAGATGCATGACTAGTCACTCATTCTTTGAACATCAATGTTTTCCTGTGCTCTAGAGTTTCACTAGTTTCTACAATTGTGTTATTCTTATCTATAGTCATGATTTTCACATCTTTCTCTCTCAATCCACTTATATTTCTTAATATCCTTCTTCTGTTCATTCTTCATTTTCTTCTCCTTCTTCTTCTTTTGTTGGTGTTCTCTTTCTTCTGTACCTCAATCAGTCACCCAGAGTGGTAAATGTGCATAGTTTTGTAAATCACGAGTTGTTTGGTGTGGCATGGGAGCTAGCTAACTTGAACGTACAAGTATGTGTTTTGCACCGTCTGTAATCCCCCACTGTTCATTCACTTCCGTGGCTGCATAGATCCACAGCAAAGATTGTGGTCTCTCAAGAAAAGTAATAATGAACAAAATTGTGTTTTTAGTCTCCATTGTGTAATATGGTAATATGATATGGTTTAGCTTTCCACAACTTTTGCCTTTGCCCACAGACGCTGATTTTTATTTGTTTTTATTTGTTGTTTCATTTTTTGCCATCTTTTTTTATAATAGCTCCAATGCATCAGATTCTTTTTTTAGAATAAATGCCACTCGAAAAAAAAATGCAAATGTATGTGGTACAAGGAAAGAAATTAGAGCCATTGTTTAGTGTTATAGTTGTTCAAACTTAAAAACAAAACAAAACAATATAAAAGAATACGCAATCTGTGATGCAAAATGCAGAGTGCCAAACTCTCCTTACTTCGACCACATAAGTGTTTTTCAAATCACAAAAAAAAAAAATCGTAATGCATGTCTGATGTTTGTGTCTACTCATGTCTCTTTCCCCTAATCTTCCCCTGTAATTTCTAGTCTCATATATCTTTCTGTAGATCATTTTTTTTTAACTGAAAACCTAGGAGAATGTATTTCATGTTGCAAATCCATACTTTGGAAGTTTTGTGACTCTGGTAGACACTTTGAGTGGTTGAAATTGTGATTGGTATAGTTGAGATTTCTGTGATAGTGGGAAAAAGTAACTGCTTTAATGCAAGTGGCTTCGTATATACTAGAACTCCTTGATGGTTTATCAATTTTCAGCGAAATGGTATAGATCTGGACTCAATCTCACTAGCTTTATTGTTGAAATTAATGAAAGCATAGTCCTAAATATATTTATGTTATGGAATTTAGGAATTCATACCATTATGTAAGGGTGACTGATTCTTTTAAAAAATTATCTAGACAGTCCTTTGTCTTCAAAAATCTGAAAAATCAAGTAATTTGTTCTCAGATTTAAGACCATTTACACATTTCAGGTGATTTAGTCTGTAAATCTTTATATGTACAAATTTGCAGCATTTCTTGTTCATAAGAGAAATACATAATTTAAACGATGCTCTTTTTACACCAGTATAATAGTTGTGCCATAAGAAAAACAAAACAAAACAAAACAAAAAGTAGTCAAAAAAGTATTTTGCTACTCTAAAAGTAACCATGTCAAATTGAGTATGAGATAGTACAATTGCTCACAATATGATGCTGCACTTGTTTTCCATGCTGGAAGTTGAACTATTGTGTGTTGAGCTTGTAGTAGAACATTAGTCTGAGTAGATTTTCATTCATTTTCATCCAGGGTAAGAATAGTACTGTCTTTAAAAGGGGAAAAAAAATTAAATGTGCCATTTTTGTTTGTTTTAGTAATGGGATTTTGTTGTTCCTCCACATCATGACTGTACCGTGTGTAGAAAAGACAGTAGTTGACACAATCAATGTTGGCTGTGTGCATTCGACGTTGAGAGCCTTCTATGGGCAAGTGTTCACTTACGACAGAGACTCTCTTCTCACTCTTAATAGCAGTTAGGTAGATTCCTCCTCCCCTCCCCCTCCCACCATCACTCATGCCTCTTTCACCTCTCTCATCCTGCTCCGCCCCTCCCCCCACTGTTGCCATGTCAACCACAAGCTGCTTGTCATCACCCATTCTCCGGTGTCATGGTAGTCATCATGAGCTCTCTGTTTGCTTCAGCGAACCCTTGCATTGAAAATCAAGAGATAATGACCAAAGAAAACTCACCTTGTTATGATGTTTGTGGCAGTGAAATCTTGAGAAATGGAAAGATAACAAAAATGCTGTAGATGAACTTGTTTGTTTGTGCATTTGTGCAAAAGTGCATTTTGTCTCATGGTGTAATTGCCACTGGTGCATCCATCTAGAAACACTTTTTAGTCTTCATTTTAGGGAAAAACACTGTTTTTTTTTTCATTTTATTGAAATTTCTCCTAAACATATTTTGGAGAAAGTTGTGACCCATCACCGCACAAGTGTGGTAATGTTGGTATCTTTTTTTCATTTCATATAGTGGAAATCAATTGTTTCCTGTGAGGTATATCAGAAATACCACTCCACTATTTTTTTCCTGTGGTTTTATAATTTGTCCCACAGTATTTCCAAAGACAGTTTGAAATACAAAAGTAAGAAAGAATGACACCAGAAAAATTGAATTTTAAGAAAATCTGACAGATTTCCACTCATTTTCTTATCAAATGAAGCTCACAAACAAAAAAGATTATTTAAAAGAAGAAATATGACTGGACGTTCAATCATCTCACATCTCTTGTGGGAATACTTAACAAAAAGAAAAATAGAGAACTACTTCACCTATAGATACCCTTATAACTTCAGCTTGAGTATGTTGGACACTAATACTATAGAGGATTAAACAAAAAACTAATCTTTACAGCGTACTCTTTTTATGTCAGTTGATTGAAAACTCCTTTGAACTGCATTTGCAGTTCAAAGGAGAAACTCATTCTGAAATCTATAATCTGTTCTTGTTTTACTTGTCCATTCTAGGAGAGAGATCAGCCTCTATCTGTATATTTTGTTGCTTGTGATATTGTGCTGAATTACTATGTAGGAGATTATGTCTTGATTTTTCGTGACCCAATCCCTGTTATGAATTACATAGATTCATCTGTAGTTATTTTTTAACATAGCCATGAATTTCAGCAACATATGCAGTGCATCAGTATATGGCTGTTCATGGATTTTAGGGTCCATATATAAAATGCATCACATGAGTGCAGCATTTGAAATTTCACATATTATTCTTTGTATCATGTGATTAATTTGCTGAACTCAAATTTGAGTGACATCAGTCTCATGCAAGACTTACGGACTGTAATAATTATCAGGCATTCGAAAAGATATACCAAAACAAAAATGATAAAGCAATAATTTAAAAAAAAAGCTATTTCAAGTTGATAAGATTGTGCATAGATAATGAGAGTTCAAAAATAATTTGGTGCTTAGATCTAGGAATTTGTGGATGATTTTATTCACAGTTCTCCATTGTTAAACTGTAGCCACTCTTTTTCAAAACACTTTAGCATGAAGTACCCCAACCAATAATGGAAACATTGCAATACAAAATAACTTTCTTAATTTCATATTCATCCATGATGTTTGAGGAGTGATAAAACAGCTGATTCCCATGTCAGAAATAAACTTCTAATGTTTTTATATTTTAACTTGTCCTTTGCTCTGTTTTCTTACAGCTCACAACGCCAAAGTTTCCTGTGGTAATAAAGATCGGCCATGCACACGCTGGAATGGGAAAGGTAAAGTTGTTTCCAAATAAATGTCTTCACAACAGACCAGTGCCCTGACCTACAAATTTGTTAATTAAAAACCATTTGGTATCAATTTTTCCATGCTAATTACAAATGGTCCTGTTTAACACCAAAGGTCAATGACTCACTGAATTAAGTTCTGTTAGTCACAATGTCAGTATAACACACAGGAAACAGAGTACAGGCTAGGTCAGGATCAATTCAGTCCTACGTTGTCAGCTGTTAATCATTTCGATGGGACAAGAGAAAGAAAGAAATGGTTGGCTGCACACCAGAATTGAATCTTTCAGTTATTAATTCACCAAATCTGGTGTATCAGTTTTTGTTTTTGTTTTTGAATTTGTTTTTGTTTTTCAGGTTCAGTACTAATAGGGGTAACCACAGACCCTCCCCCCCCCCCCACGCGTAGGTACAATAGACCCATTCAACTCTTTCAGCACCGCTGACAGTTACATTGCATGCCATGTCAATAACAGTCCTTAAAATGATAAATAAGTAAACAGGGTTCTGTTAGTTAGAACTCCAGAAAAGTCCAAAAAAGGAAAAAAATATATATTGTTTTGATAATTCTATGTTGCAGAAAGAGTTATTATTGATTTCAAACATAAAAATTAAACATAAGTACCATGAATGAAATATAATTTTATGAATACTTAAAAATCAAACATAATTGTTAATAAGGGTTAAAAATTAAGAATCAAGGCGAATCAATTTTCACATTGTGATACTAAGGGATCTTGAAAGTAAATTATTTTTTGTGTGTCCACACACAAAAATTTTGGGTTTTGCATCATATTGCAAAAGTTGATTGTCGAAAAGATAATAATTCTTAGTGTGTGTGAAAGGGCCTTTGGTAGCAAAGAGGGATGAGAAGTGTGCCTACGTCAAAGACAAATGTCTGGAGGTGAGGCTTTTCTCCATCCTACCTACTGCCCAGAACAGTTTCCAGTCACATCTCCCACAGGAAACTAGATAATCCTGCTCCAGCTTTCCAAAAGGGAGAAGAATTTGATACCCAAACAAATCGGGTTAACGCAATTCTAGGAAAATACATCCTTGTCATGATTTTCCTTTGTTTGTCCATATTTTGCAATCAGCATGAGATTCAGGCTGGATATGTGAATAATCATTAATCAAATGCATTGAAAGAGGCATTTCATAATCCTGATCACAAACCAAAAATTCCTGCTGTCTGCTCTATGGACACATAGTCTCACTACGGCCCCGTTTACAGTGAGTGAAATGGCCGGGCTCGGCCGTGGCCGAGCCCGGCCTTCATTTCATTGTAAACGCGCAAAAGGCCAAATGCGGTACCACAATCGGCCGCGCATTTGGCCAAGCTCTGGAGGTAGTCGAGGCGGCCGAGCCGCAGCCGAGCCCGGCCTTTTCTCACTGTTAACGCAAACTGGGCCAAATGCGGTACCAAATTTAGTCTGGCTTCCAGACCCTCTGCCCGTACTATTTCGCTATTCAGGATATTAACGCCCGTAACGTCGAAAACTAGTAGTTTTGTCCTACAGAGGTCTTTGCCTTCAAGGCAGCGACTTCGTCAAGTCACCGCGGAGTCCAGTTGGCAAAGGGTCTGGAAACCAGACTATACAGCATTGCAACTGGCGCCCTCCCAATAATAGAGTTTGTTTACAGGCAGAGCGCCACTACAACAAAATATTTAAAGGTTTGAATTAAAAGCCCGGGCCGAGCCCGGCACTGTAAACAGACAAAATTGCGGGGCTGAGTACCGCAATTGAGGCTGGGGCAGGCATTAAACACAGACATACAGTGCACTCCCATTGTAACAAACACAGATATAACAAATTCCAGTTACAACGAAGTAAAAATTCAGGCCGCAACTTAATCAGCTCTATGTTTGTTATTGTCTATATCGTCGGTTGAGAATGATAAGGGCGTTTTAAACCCATAGTGTTCAAGACCACTTAACGCCCTTCTCATTCTCAACAGACGATATGATGGGTTATAACGAAATTTTGATATAACAAAGGAAATCTGCCGATTCCAAGGACTTCGTAAAAAACGGGAGTCTACTGTAGTAGTTTGTTAGGTCATAAACAAGAAACACATGTGACTCTGTCTTGTCACTGCTATTGTTCTCAAATTAAATTTGTACATGAACGAAGTGTGTCACAGTCCAGCAGAGGTCAGCCAAAAGCTCTCAAGCCAGTGGTATGCCAAGCTCATCACTGCTGTTGAGAAATATCACATTTTTGAAGCGTGACACAGGGGGACAAAAACAAGCAAAATGTCCACTCTGGTTTGTCATGATGGCATGACCTGACAAAACATCTGCCCATCTGCCCAATCATCCATTTTTCCCTTCTCCATTTTGCACCACTTGAATCTTAATAACCCTTTCAGTACTTGAGCTTAGAGTGCACACATGGCAGGAGCATGGGGGAGGATGCCTAGGGAATTGACCGAATTAGCATCAAAGGGTTAACTACACTCTTCATTCCAGGGATGTTTCTGAAAAATATCAAATCACAAACTTGACAACTCGTATTTACTTCAAGTTTGAATGCAGTTTATCATTTCAATGAGGAGATACCTATGAATCATAAGACAACTGCATGTGACTTATCTTCTCAAGATGAGAATGGAACAAGAGTGGTTCCTCTTGGGGTTTGTGAATTTCTTGTATTGCAGATTTGAAAAAAAAAAAAATCTCTTAACCGTCAATTTCCTATGATGTGATTGAGTGTTTAATCAGAGCTGACAGTGACAGTGACAGAGAATCTTGCGGCTTGAATAAAGGATGCAAAATCATCTTGAATTAGCCTCGAATTGCCTGTTTACAGACAGAAACCGCAAGCCATGTTGTAAACAAAGCACAGAAAAACACTCGGAGTGTGTGTGTTTCTCTGAGTGTGTTTCTCCTTTATTGTCTGATGTACACCTGTGTACAATAGATTATTATATAGTTTCATATATTCTTTGGAAAGTGATCTACATAAACCTTTGATTTGTCAGTGACTGCAGATTGACATCTGTCTATCACATTTGATAGTTTCAATGTATGTGACCCTTCACTTCATCACTGACAGAGCTACAAATATCAAATTGCAGAAAATTATATTTACACAAAAAAAAAAAACAGCCCAAATGATTAGAAAATAGATAGTCATTGTGGTTTTAATGTCTAAGAATATTTTGAATGAGAAACTCCTTGTTGCTTTTGTAATATATTCGAAATGGTGTTTTGCATTGATAGTAGTTGTGCAACACTTTTTAATTATCACAAAATTATCAAAACTATGCTTACAATTACAATTAATGAAGTATACTTGTGTTGTTGTTGGCTTTCTTACCTTTCTGTATGAGTTTTTTTTTTTGGGGGGGGGTGAAACAGAAACATCACTAGATATCAATGTTTGGCAGCTTTGTCAGGCTCTGATATTAGCAGGTGGCAATTTGAAAAAAGGTAAATGAAGAATAGATACTTCACATTGATAGAACATAGATTAACTGAGATATCTTGGATGTTTTCTGCAGCCTGCAAATATGGCATTTTCTTTTAATTGCAAGTTTCTTTTGCTTAGTCACATAAATATGTGTGAATGTACACACACCAGCACATGTGTGTAATATTCTTTCATGGTTTTGTAATGGGAGTGAGCCTATCTTCAAGGATAGCTACTTTCAAGGATAAGCTTCGTCGTGTGAACGCATGTCGTCGTTTGGGGGCGAGAGCTTATCCTCGAAGAGAGCTATCCTCGAGGTTAAGGATCACTGTCTGAAAGTAACCATTCTTACAGTTGTCACTATGCAATATATTCTTATCATTTTTTTGTCCCTTTTGACAGGTGAAAGTTGACAACCACCAAGACTTCCAGGATCTTGCCAGTGTGGTCGCCATCACGAATTGCTACGCCACCACCGAGACATTCCTCGACTCCAAGTACGACATCAGAGTACAGAAGATTGGCAATAACTACAAGGCTTTCATGTGAGTTCTGTCATCATTCTTAACTTTACACTGGGCAAGCAGCATTTGTGTATTGGCAATGTGTAAAATTAAAACAATCCTTTAACACACACACACATACAGACAGACAGACGCACACATACACCTCCTTTCACAAATTAGCCTATTGACAAAGGCACATTATGCAACGTAAAATTATATTATAACAAGTAAGAGTCTAGCATTTGTGGTGAATTGTTGATTTCCTATTTAATGAAAATGTGTATTCATTTCATTAAGTACGCACACACACACACACGCACACACACACACACAGAGTTCTGTTTTAATGTAACATACATATCTTGTTATAGTATGTGAGGATGTACATCATTAGAAAGACCTTAGTTTTGTGCTGAATTGTTTATTACTATTCACTGAAAATTGCTTTAATTTATCCAAAAAAAAATGATATTACTGAAACTATGTTAAAATGTTCACCAAAGAGTACAATTTGGTAACATAAAACAGCAACCACTTTTCAACAATGTACTTGAGTGTGTTTGCATATAGGAATGTCTTCCTTTTTTGACTTCTAGGAATATCAAAGCATCACTCTGATCATTAAATTTCTTTAATAAATGTTGCCGGGGGAAATTTTTTTGTTTTACTTTATGTGATTAGCAATTTCAACTGATGAATAATATTTCAAATGGTATTCTGTACATTTGTATGGAAGAAAACTGCTACAAAAAATATGAAAATATAAAAGGTATAAAATTGCAGAGCAAATTGCGACACAATACCAGGAAAATTATTCCTTGTATTGCTTGTCCCAAAGTATCATATCATCATTCACAGATGTACTTGCTTTATTATGATTTTGAGGATAAAAAAAGAAGAGGTATACCTATTCTGTAGCAGTGTTGCCACCTGTGATGTTCTTTACAGTTAATCCATCCAAGGTTATAGGAAACTTGTCCAGCAAATGTCATCAAATATGTATTTCTCCCACTGAAAGTTCTGTGATTGCACCAAACATCATTTCCTGACAGCGAGAAATCAATGTTTTTGAATACCAATTCATGTGACAGAGCATAAGATATTGCAAAACTAAATTTTATAAAGACGGTGGAAAGAAATTTAATCAAAAATACACAGGACTCGTGATGGTGTTTTGTTTTGTTTTGTTTTGTTTTGTTTTGTTTTTTGTCATGAGATCAAAACTTGTAAAGTACTTATTTATAGGTCAAATGCAGTCTTTCCAGTTATCATACATCACTTGGGAGGAAACAATACCTCAAAGAGGGCTTGCTATCACATGAAATGACAGTAATCAGGCATTTATAGAGTACAGCTGTCAGCGAGTCAATGTCATTCGGGGTATTCGCTGTTTTCATTCAGAGGCAAACTGGAGGTAAAATTCAGCTCAAAACCTGTCAACATAAAATACACTAATTGAAATATCCTGATATGTAAATCAAGCCCCTGGCTTCAAGTGGGGGGGAAATCTTTCACCAGTCTAAATTGGAATCTATTAGCGTGCAAAGATAAACAAGGTCACATGGAATAAGAATTGATTTTACCAAGAGTCCAAACAATTTTTGTTTTCCTGCACCTGACCCAAGAGTGCTTTCCGAGGGGTCCAAGTTTTGAAAATTAGCGCAGAGTTTCTTTCCTCTTTTTCCTCGTCATAGCTGCGTCAAGTTTTAGGCAGGTTGACAGATAACAGTGACCGCAAACTTTGTGTTTACAAATTCCTTCCAGTGATTTCAGTTAGTGCATTGATCTCCTTGGTGTCGTAGGAGGCTCACATGTGCATATCTTTTTTTTAACTTGATTTTAACTTGATAAATGATTACAAATTAACAAGAGGAATCTTGTTCATTAATATCCATGAGCTATTGTAGTAGTGGAATATAAATTGGAACATCATTGATCAGAAATTAAGCAATTTTGGTGATCCCAGTTTCATCAAATATCATGATCAAAACATCTTTTTTATTCATCAATTTACTTAGTCTTATTTCAACACGGTGGCCCCATCAGTAGGCAAGTACTGTTCTTCCTGGGGGTCCTAAATACATAAAATCAAAAAATTAACTATACGTTGACATTTACATAAAAGTGTAACATACATAAGCAGGTACTGCTCTCCATGGAGGCCATGAATACATGCAATCAAATAATCTTTTGTCAGTTTATCCTATAAACACACAAAGATATGGTAACCGATCCTTCACATCATCAGCTCCTACTCTGAGGGATTCATTACCCCACACAACAAGGAGTTTATCTTCCCTTGATTCTTTCAAGAAGGCTCAGAAAATCTTCCTGATAAGGCATTAATGATTTTATATTTTATGTCAAGCGCAAAGAGAATTAGTGATAGTTATTATGCACTTTATGAATATGAATTATTATTATAACTATAGATATAATGTCACAAACAAGTTTTCTGCCAATTCAAATGTTGATGTATGAACATTACTGAAAGTGTGTACAGTATCACTGCTCCAGTTTGAATATGCATTTAGAATGACAGTGTTATTCATCAGGTCACATCTAGAAATTTTTTCTATTTCTAGTAGGACTGAGATCTACAGATGCCTGTTTCTTCTATGTACGATAGTCTTAAATTACTTTTAGCTTTGATGATATTAATATTCTCCCTGTGAATCCAACCACTGCTTTCATGTGTAGCCGCAGTTGCTATGAATAACAGCGTAAATGCTGTGAAAGGGAGTTTCAAGTTTGATGGAAAAACCGCGAGGGAATGTTTTGAGGGCATCATTGCCTCTCACAATTAAACATGTGTCACATCAACTCAGAGTGTGAAATATTTTGAGGGTATGGCCTCAAAGCCGCGGATTGTTCTCGAAAAGGAAACAGGTGTACATTAGCATGCAAATTAGCTTTCAGGGACAATTAATCACTTCTGTAGTAGTATCAGAGGTGTTGCACATGAGAGAAAATTTGTCATTTGAATGATTCAGGTGAAGAAAAGCAAACACTGGAATTACGATTTTGTAGGATGTGTGTATACAAACTAGAATCATGATTCAAACTGCAATCACAAATTCCAAATTCTACTGCTGGGGTACAATTGTACATTCCACTACAAAACAAAATTACTCAAAATCGCGGTACAGATTCTCATGTTTACGCCTTGACCTCTAAAACGTGAGTTTGCAGGCGGATCTCACGTGACCTTCCAACCAACTTCCGCCGATAAACCACACACCACACGTATATAAATAGTTCATACTGACGGTGGATGCATAGCATGCTAAACATTCACGTTTCATTGACATGCCACAAAGGATTAGGTTGCACTTCCTTCCGCGAATTAATCAACTCACAGTTTCCAAGATACTGTGTGTACAGTCTGATCATTCTAATAACAAATTACAATCATCATTCAAAAATGAATAAATGCAAACTGAAATAATTTGGTATATTAAGATAACCTTTGTAGTGGTCACAGAAACTATGTATTTATGTATTTGCACTCGGCAGTAGCTAAGGATTGTTTGCCAGACAGTCCAGCATCTGATTTACTGACCAACCGAGTCCAGCTTGGCTCAGAACTTCATTCCACCACAAAATTGTGTAAAGATCTGACCCCTTTTAAAAGGGATGGTTGTTTACACGTGCCTTCCTGCTGTGTCATCTTCATGTCTGCAGCAGTGCACGCTACTGTAAAACCAGACATGCATGCATTTTCACGAATTTTGCAAGGAACCTAGATTCCCAATGGTACTGTAAAAGTGGAAATTTTTGCAGTGTTGAAATTTTCGTGCATTTTGCGCAACCAGAAACTAGCGCGAAAATAAAAGCACGTGAATATTTTTGCTTGCCATATGTTCCAGTAGTCGAGGTTTTGAGTCTGTGGAATTAAAAACATGCAAAATTCTTCTTACCCGGCTGAGTGCAAAAAATTAGTTGCACAAAAATATTCACTTTCACAGTAAAATGCACAGGAAAGTTTTGTCTAACTATGCACTGAATGCCAGTCGCCATTCGTGAAAGTTTCATGCCGTGAAAAAGGCTGTTGGCTCCAATTCTCGAAAGTTTTATGTTGCAAATGTTTCTGGTTTTACAGTAGACCCTATATAAACAATACATTCACATTCATAGTATACCTACACCTACATACCTATACATATCCCCGAAACCTGGTGATAACATGATTCAGACGAGGCGAATCTCGGAGTAAACAGGAAAGGAAGTAAGCGGATTGGCTAAATGAGCAGTGACAATGTTTGCTGTTTTGTTGCATGTAGAAAAAAACTATAATGTAAAGAGACATGTATGTGTCATTGGTAACCTGCAGCTGCTCATGCAGTACCGCACAACCACAATTTTGCTTCTTTGAATATTTACTCTCTGTCATGTGACAGTTTTGAATGTTGGTGGGGTGGGGTGGTTGAAGTTTCCAGGCCACTTCCTAGTTAGATTAAATTTGGGGGAAGCAACTCTAAAAACTGCAAATGGTCTTTTCTGACTATTCCAAATTCTCCAGTTTTTTTGCTGTCATAACCAATCAACACATTCCTCCTCATTTCTTGCGGTATCATCAATCCTGCCATTATTGTGGTAAAAGGGGGAGGGGGAGACTGAAGTGTACTGTCACTGGCAGACACGAGAGATGCTGTGACTTCAAGTTTTTGTTTTCAAATGGATCTCATGTAGAGCAATGCTTAAAACAAGTGCCGGTCCAACGGTCCCAGACAGGTAAAAATCACTGTCAGGCCAGTAACTTGACAGGAATTGCCAAATTTACTGGTTTGACATGAATAGTTAAAAATAAATGAATAAATAAATAATCATAAGAAGAAGAATAAACAAATACATTGTCCCTGCCAGTCAAAAAAAAAAAAAATAATAGGACCAGTAAATTTCAGGTTCGGACAAGAAAAAAAAAATGGGTTAGGAAATGGCATACTTTATATTCACCTGGATGGGTGATGTTCATCATTTCCAAAGGTTTGTTAATCTGAATGTGAAAAAAAAAAGTTTGTTATTCCGAGAGTTCTTTATTCAAATAGGCTCATTATTCCAAAGGGTCATTAATCCCAAAATGAAACAAGATTTGTTAATCCAAAAATGCATAGAAGGTGTGTACCAATGAACCTTCAAAAGTACAAACCTTATTTCATTTTTAGATGGATCACCCTTTGGAATAACAAGCTGGTTTCAGATTAATGAACCTTCAGAATGATTAATCTCATGTCATTTTGGGATTAATGAACCTTCAGAATATTGAACCATTCAAAGAATGAAGCTTTGGAATAACAAACCTTATTTCATTTTTAGATTAATGAATCTTCAGAATAACAAGTGTATTCCAACTAGTCAGGCATGCAAATATTAATTCTTTCATTTATATTTCCATTTCCAACAGAAACATATAAATATTTTACAGAAATTGAATACATAAATTTCATCACAATACATAATAGAGGATAAGTTTACAGAATATTTTAAGTATACAGAAATGCTGGGAATGGGGAAGAATGCTAAAAAAGCAGTGCTTGTATGGTGCATTTCCCCCCATGCGTAATACAGCCAATTATATGATTGATATGCTGTTATACATAAAAATTGGAAATACAAAAGATAGTAAGATATTCTGTCTCATTTAAAGATTATGTTGGCACATGTCTAAACCAGACAAGGATGTCTTATCATATCCTTGAACATGTGACTCACAAAGTAAATATATGTTACGACACAAATAAGCATAAAAATGTAACATTGACAAACATGCACATGCATCAAATCACAGAATTATTAACCATTTATGGGTTTAAATTTGATTTTTTTATTGTTGGCAATTAACCCTTTAAGTGCCCAGGTTCCTAACCTGTTCCGTACGTGAACCTGGTGGCCTGCGTATTAAGTCTATGGGCATTTCAGAATTCAGTATGGAACTGGTTAAATTTAACCTTTCAAGCTTTTTCATTAGCATTCAGTATATATAGTCCATCTAAACTCGACCAAGTTGTAAAGTTAGGAAGCCCGCTCGGGTGTAGTAGTGTGCCTCAGTCAAGCAGGAAGCGATTGTTACACTGTATTATACACTCAGCAAAAAAAAGAAAGTAAACACTTTTTCAACTTCAACTTTCTCTTAGATTATTTGGCTAATATTAAAGTTTTATATACGATGTTAAGGGTAATTTAATTGGCTATCAACCTAGTAGGTCAATAAAAAGGGAAACTTTATGCATGATTGAACACATTCGTTTTTCTTTTCCAAGGCACAAAAATAAAAATTGCCAAAATGGACAAGTTGTTATTCAAGCGTATGTGCTCTTCCATATAACAATGAAACAAAAGACAGATTCAACACAATAAGAAATGTAAATTAATTTACAAAAATCAAACTATGATCTCTTTAATGTCTCTGTAACCCTCCAAAGATAAAGAAAGACAAATAATAATGGAGGGTAATGAAGAATCTTTTGTCAAATCCATATTGAAAGACATATGAGAAAAAGCAATGGTAATGAAGATGGTCGAAATTTGAAATGTTATTCCAAATTAAGAAAATTTGAAATAATATTTGGTTCTTGAATTTGTCTCATGAATCCTTAAATTCCTTAGATAAAACAGGAAATAAAGATATTCTGTCCATTTTATCACTTTTGCGGCTTACTCCCTATGTCATTTAAACTTTGAGTTGACAGAAAATTCCCTGTTCCCCCTTCAGTTTCCCCACTATGTTTTGTTTGAGAATATAAAGAGAAATAAGAGAATGAAAGCTTATTTCTGCTATTTCATTCATATCTCTCATTGCGTTAAATTGGTCTTTCGTTATCATTGTTATCTTGAAGGGCATTTGCTTGTTAATTTCATTATGTGAATTTCTGCAATCTTTACTTTTGTGCCTTGGAGGACAAAAACAAATGTGTTCACTCATGCATAAAATTTCCCTTTGTATAAACCTACCAGGTTGATAACCAATGAAATAACCTTTGATATGGTATATGACACAATGATGAGAATCTTCTATGAAAAATGTGAACTTTTTTTTTTTGCTGAGTGTAGAATAGGAAATATCATATTCTTTCTTCCTAGACAATTAATTTCAAGAAATATGAACGTACAGTTTGTATATATGCTACCAATCATCTCTTCTACATTATCATAATAGCCATAGTCACATTCTTCATCACAATTGGCAAAGTTATGATAAAAGAGTACCAGTGATAGAATATGGTAATTATGATACATATGAGGTGATTTTGCTGAATGGTATATGTGTCATGAAATTTCAAATCAATGTCTTTTCCATTTTTTTTAAATACAAAATCATACATGTACACACGATACCAACATACAATTTGTAGCATTGACTTTCTAAAATAGGGTTTACATACATCAGCCTTGGCAACCACTGCCAAAATATTCTTGAACCCATTTATTTAAAGGCATATCTTCAACTTTTGATAATTTCTGCAACGAAAAAAAAAATGAATCATGTACATGGAGCTAACGGTAATATTTTTGGTTTTGCTTTTGTTTTTCACTCTATACAAGGCTTTCATATCTCACAGACATTGCATTTGTTGCTTGATTGGAACTTTTGCTTGTGCACTTTGATTTTCAATGGCATCTTCAGACAAAACTACAATCAATTTTGTGAGCATAAAAGGGGGATTTGCAAACATGAATGAAGAGTGCACTGCAACTTGTATGCTCTCTTTACTGTTGTCATTAGTGTACCTAATGTACCTGCCTACAATCAGTTGCTTTTTTATAAGAATATTCCTATGTTTTCAAGAAAAAAAGAAAGATGATTCTATCGAATATCAGAATTTGCAAGTGTCTTTTCACTGAGCCACCAGTGTGCACTTTTATTGACACTCAATGGTACGTCCAGTTCCGTATATCATTCCATCACTGACACAGATAGTGAATATATATACATGGTCTGTGGGGACACACGAAAAGTACTCAACTGGGAATCTGTGTGTATTTTTGGTCACTTTGTTTACAGCACATTTCTAGTGGTGATTCAGTGTTTTTATGTGTCACAGAGTTCTATTTACCTATTTTTTTTTTCTCTCTGAGGACGATGATGGTCAGTTGTCAGCATTGGGAAATAAAGAACAGATGGAGAGAGAGCTTTTGACAGGCAATTTTTGCTTCTTTTCCGACGCTCTGTCCACTCCAGCCACTCTTTGCCAAGCCAGTCCCACGTCTTGGCAGCCGCGAGCCATTGATGCGGTTTTGCAGTAGTAAATAGCAGGAACTTGTCGAGGTTCCTGGTAGTGATAGCTAGGAGGCCACTTTCATTAGGGGAAGAGGGGGTAGGGGAAAAGGATGGCACAGCGGGCTGTTGTCGAACAGGTTGGGTAAAGTCGTAGGCCTAACTCTAGGAGCGTGATCTTGCTCCCAGGGCTTGCCCACCTCTACAATACTGTCACTCAATGACCTAATCAGGAGAAGCTACTCGAAGGCCGATGACAGGTAAATTTCGGCTAAGCAGACTGGGAAATACCAACAAAGAAGAAGGGGGGGGAAGATAATGGGAGGGTGATATTCAAAGAGCACAAAGGACCTCAAAGACTTTTTGGTGTTTCAAGTTCTTGGAGTGACTGCAACTTTTTAACCCATTAAGGACGGACTGATTTTGCTATAACGCATTTCCCATAGACACCTACTCAAGTATTCTCGGGACTCGTCTTCAACGGGTTTTGTTGTTGTTTTTGCAAAGGATACCATGATCCCCTTCCCTATTTTGTAGAACTCACAATGAACCCATTTGTTACTGCTTTCTTCATATGTCATTGGTATTGCATGCTGCATAGTGACCAATCGTAGGAACAGAGTGGGCAGGAAAAAAGGGGAGGGGGGGGGGGGGGAGTCACCCAGATAATCAGCTGGCCAGAGTGTGTAGAGTGTTGCCTATCACATGCAAAGTACACTAATGGTACACTTAGTCATCATGACTTGCATGATATAATAGAGAAGCCACCTTTTATAGATGCGTGATACATTTTTATCAGAACCGGGCATCAGTTTTATCTAATACTATAAATACAGGTTACCTCGGGCATACTTTTCTCCCCAAATGACTCTGTTCTCAAAATAAATTTGGATGCCACCTGTTGCATTTTATTTTCAGAAATCTTATACCTATGGGTTAGGGGAGGATCAAAACAAAACCTGTTAAACAACCCTTAATATTACTTCCAATTTGATCTAAGAAATCTCCCATGAATCTGGAAGACCAAAATTTGTCCTCATATTATCATTCAAAGTGTAAATAGCAGGACTATATTTTCAATTTTTGTGATTGTCAAAGGGATCCACACCATACTGTACAATTTAATCCACACATTTCTCTAATGATTTTTATCCATATTGCAAGACACAAAGGAACACATGTACAGCATGGCAAGAAACGAATCAGAATAGACACTTACATATCCAATGTGGTATGATGTTTGATGTCAAGAAATCGAAAAAGAAATCTTATTATTGTGAAAAGTAGAGAATAATGTTTTCTGTGTATATTGTTTTGTGGGTGTTTGTGTTTGCATTTGTGCATTCTAGTATTTTAGGTGCTTTTATAAGCTTTTAAGTTTGTAGATTGAAATAATCTTTGTCTGAAAAATAAACTTCAATCTGACTAAAGTATACTAATCTATTTCATATTAGTCACCATGACATTTGGAAGTTCTATCTATCAAAAGCAATTGAGCAAACGATCAAACCACGTAGCTGTCCCAACTTTGACACATTGCAATAAAAGAAACATGGAATATTCAGCACTTGGCAGAATCCATGGCACGTTTTGGGAAAGGTTTTTTGGATGGAAACCACAAACAGCATTATAAAGAGCCCTGGTCCAGGCAGGATCCTGAGTCAGTGTCATCTCCAGGAATGGCAGCTGCAATTAATAATCAGTGGCTCCCCAGTCACCCCATTCCACCCCTCCACTGCCTTTGCCCGAGGGAGCCTTCTCAGCTAGGAGTGAGGGGTTGGGGACCCCCCTGAGGAGACATTGATGAGCTAATGACAATACTGTCAGGTGTCTTCAAAGGCTACTCTTATCTCACACAGACCCTCTCCGAGCAAATCATTTAATCCACTCTGCTAGAAGAACACAAAATAGAAAGGACAGACAAATTACCTTACTACACCCTGATAATCAACAAGGTCTCTAGGAGACATCTAGAAACTTGTACTCTTTAAACGTGACCCTCTGCAACCGCATGAAAGAAAGAAAACAAAAGAAGCGTTTCACAGTAGTAGACCTGTGATGTTGTTTACTGATTGACTGATGATTAAAAAAGTCTTGGAGCAAGGCTACTGGTAATTGTTGCTTGACAGCCTATCACTTTCCAGGGTAGTCTGCAATTGCCTAAAAAGATATGTGACTTAAGCTTTCAAGCATGAAAAGGAATCTACCTCTGGGTACGCAAGTGACTTGAGAGAAATGAGTGAGAAAGAGTCAAAAGAGCTTCTTCTTTTTTTCCAAAGATGTTGACAAAGTTCTCCCGACATCATCTCATCGTTGTTGGCGTGGCTGCCCTGGATTCCCCTCTCCCCACATCTGTCATGTGACCATGTTTCAAGAATTCCTCGTTGCGTTGCGCTTCTTATTTTCCTGCTTATTATCAGGCTCTGAATCATACTTCATTGTCATAGGACGGGACAGTGTGCAGGTAGTCTCCCAGCACAGACCTTTTTAAGTGTAATGGTGTAAGAATGGATGAAGAATTTCTGCACCCTCCCGAATCTTCCATGAAGAAAAAGTAAAATATGCACACCAAATGTCAAACTAGCAAATAACAAAGTTTTGTGGCAACAGTAATATCAAAGACAGAGGGTAGTTAAATCCTAAAGTACATGTATGATTATCAGACATTATGAAAAACAAAACCATTTTTACAGTTTACGTTTGAAGAGACATGGAATTAGCCACATACATTGTTCATAGACATGATCAAAGGAAACTAAGACCATAAATGGTATGTGTTGTTGTTTTATTTGATTTTCTTTGAGTCGTTTTAGGAAGGAACACAGGTTGTCTGCATACAGTTAATCAAATGTCACAGAAAAGTTTATTTCAAGTTATTGGCACCTTTCTGCCAGACATATTTCAGTAAATCATTCTCAGTTCCACTTGATTGAATGAGGTCATAGTTCACCCACCACTCCATATGATTATCCAGGGGTATAGCTGAGTATGACTAGTTTAAAAGCAGGCTCAAGACTGTTGTCACGAGTGACAGGATTTCTTTTATTTAAGAAAAGATGAAGAGTTCCAATATCTCAATTTTCTGAGACGGTTAGTGGGAAGACTGTCAACGGGAAAAAAAGTTATGAGTAACTACAGGAGGAAAGTGTTGTACTGAAGTACAAGAAACAAACTGACATTATAAAGTATGGTGGCATGTGGAAATTAAGGAGTAGATTTGTTCATTGAATGTGGCAATGTAAAGAACTGCTAATCTTAGGTTTGCATATTCACCTTTAACCCATTGAGGACGAGTCCCGAGTATACTCGAGCAGGTGTCTATGGGAAATGCATGTTGTAGCAAAATCAGTCCGTCCTCAACAGATTAAACAAAATGAGTTTGATCATAATCAGTATATGGCAAAAAATGGCAACAGTGCATCAAATATTTTTTTGAATGCTATTGAAGAGAGTTAGTACCTGGATGCAAAGACTAGACTTTGTTTGGCTGTTCCTTGTGCTCTGGAGAGACCTGTTTTACTGAAAAAGGGGGAGTTCATTAGGGGGTCACTCCCATGGTGTCTGTTGATCGTCTGCTACAAAGATTCCCGTATGAAGAAACAGAGGAGGAACCGTGGCATTATGAGATCCTGCCACAGGTAACGCTGACGATGTTTAACAAGATGCCCGAAGCTCAGGTCTCGGGCAGTTGGGAATCAGACATGCCCTAGACATTTGAGCGGAAGCAGATCCTAGATTAACCCTGCGATCGTGGCTTTTTAACCACGTGTGTAAACGTACACGGTGGCTGCAAAAAAAAAAGAAGTCATATATATCCCATTCAGGATTGTAGCATGATCTCTCTTTGAGCTCTGTAAGCATATAGGCCTACTTTGTTGATGGATTGGATCAGCGCTCCAGTTCAGTTGTGGTCACAAATAGTATCAGTGCAGTTCACCAGATAATATCATGTTGCTTATTCAGGCTGTACCCATAGCGTACCGTCAGCACCTCCCAGATATAATTATGCTAGTAATAATGATGTTAACCCGTTGAGGATGAGTCCCGAGTATACTCGGGCAAGTGTCTATGGGAAATGCGTGTTGTAGCAAAACCAGTCCGTCCTGAACGGGTTAAGAAATAGTACTTGTGAAAATTCATTAATCACCAACTCCATCTGGCCAGATGCTGAGGTACAGCATGAAATATCTACATACAGCTTAAAAAAAAGAACATGAAGAGACAGAGAAACAGTATGAATCTGCACAATGGCAAGATGGAACAGATATGAGTATGCCTTTAGAGCAGATCTTAAAAAGAAATTTTGAAATTTGAAGGGGAATTCCACTTAGGAGCAAGATTCCAGGATGCATCAAGGCTTTATTCCTACAGCTACCCCCCCCCCCCCCATGAAGTTGTGCTTTTCAGTAGGCCTACGTCAAGAAACCTTCACGTGTGTATGTTTGAAGATTGCACAAATCTTGCAGGACAGTATTGATGTGTCAAAGAAGTATCATAGTTTGATACAGAATCATGTACCCAATGAAAGGTGACTTTGAAACAGCAAAGTATGATGCAAAATTTATCATCATAAGGACATTGTAGATAGCAAAAGTACATAATTATTTCAGTAGCTACTAATGACTTCAGTGCAACATTTCATACATCTCCCTGAATTAAGACTATGCTGATTCATTTTGGATGATGCGTGTTTATACCTGTTGCTGTGTTAGAAAACAATGAAAGAGGAATAAAATCAACAGTTGCCCACATCAAGCTTGTTTACCATATTTACTTTGCCCTTGACTCCAATATTGTGGCGTGTGTTCACATCTTACGAAGAAAGCACTAACAGTCGGCTGTTCCTTCAATGCCATGAAGATTAAAGGAAAAACAAAGGAGCGACATTTTTTGTTTCAGAAAAAGAAGTTTTGTAGTAATCGCTCCCTGAAACAGATTCAAATATCATCTGAAAAATTATTACCACATCAGTATGTCATAAGACAGTGGATGTAATGAGCTTGCAAGATAGCTAGCTTTTAGGTAGTCATAACACATTGTATTCAAACTATTGTTATTTGCCAGGTTTATTTCTCTGTACAGAATTATCATGTTACTTGACTTCTTATGACCACCACAGGATAAAACAACGACAACATTGGAATCATTAATGAGTCATGTATCTAGTTTGTGACAACTATCTTAAAAATTAATCATTAGGATGATGAAAGAAAGATCCCGATCAATACGGCACATACACTTAGCTGTAAGCCGATACAAGGCTCTATCTTTGGGGACAGTACACTGTTGTTGTTCTGAACAATAATCCATAGACCAATTCAAGGTCTATCCCATATGCCACAACAGGCGAGCTTATGTTTTGAGAATCTTGTGGTTTTCAGTGACTAAGGCTTGGAAAAGGCTGTTCAGAATACTGTACCTGAGCAGTACTGGGTAAGTTGCTGGTTTTCATGCTATCATACTGATAGCATTGTGAGCGGAAAATTTTTGCATTCAATGAGAAGGGAAAATGAAACTGTAATGCAATTCAGCTGTATAGAATATATACACCCTGCTTCCTATATCACTGTAAATTATGATAATAGTGATAAACAGCAATCCAGTCTCTTAAGTCTCACCAGTTTTTTATTGGGAAAAGTGAATCTTGCTTCTTTGATTGTGGCATAACACATATGTGAAAAATAAACATGCGGTAAGATCAGATGTGTTGTAGTTTTAAATGTTTTCATTGTTTCAGTATGGTGTATGTTACAGCTTTGATTCAAGACATTTCCTTATGTTCGAATGATGAGCAATATAAGCTACCTGTGATTTAATGACAGGAAAAGGAATCAAACAACTAGAGATTATGGTTTCCCGGATAAAAAGAAACAGGCTTATTAAAAGGGGAACACAGGTGCAGGTAGATAAAGAAAGAAAAAAGGTACACATATGTATATAATGCAAACTGTTTTTAGTTCATTTTCCCCCATGACATGTTGTTTTGATGG